>NC_133328.1:3663344-3830406 GCF_042186555.1 Aquarana catesbeiana | reverse complement strand
CCCCCACCATCCATCCCTATCCATCCCCTCCCCCCCAACCATCCATCCCTATTCCATCCCCTCCCCCACCATCCATCCCTATCCATCCCTCCCCCCACCATCCATCCTTATCCATACCTTCCCCCCCACCATCCATCCCTATCCATCCCTCCCCCCCCACCATCCATCCCTATCCATCCCTCCCCCACCATCCATCCCTATCATCCCTCCCCCCACCATCCATCCCTACCATCCCTCCCCCCACTCCATCCCTATCCCATCCTCCCCCCACCATCCATCCCTATCCATCCCTCCCCCCACCATCCATCCCTATCCATCCCTCCCCCCACCATCCATCCTATCCATCCCTCCCCCCACCATCCATCCCTATCCATCCATCCCTATCCATCCCTCCCCCCACCATCCATCCCTATCCATCCCTATCCATCCCTCCCCCTACCATCCATCCCTATCCATCCCTCCCCCACCATCCATCCCTATCCATCCCTCCCCCCACCATCCATCCCTATCCATCTCCCCCCCCACCATCCATCCCTATCCATCCTCCCCCCACCATCCATCCCTATCCATCCCTCCCCCCAACCCATCCATCCCTATCCATCCCTCCCCCCCACCATCCATCCCTATCCATCCCTCCCCCCACCATCCATCCTATCCATCCTCCCCCACCATCCATCCCTATCCATCTCCCCCCCCACCATCCATCCCTATCCATCCCTCCCCCCACCATCCATCCCTATCCATCCCTCCCCCACCATCCATCCTATCCATCCCTCCCCCCACCATCCATCCCTATCCATCCCTCCCCCCACCATCCATCCCTATCCATCCCTCCCCCACCATCCATCCTTATCCATCCTCCCCCCACCATCCATCCCTATCCATCCCTCCCCCCACCATCCATCCCTATCCATCCCTCCCCCCACCATCCATCCCTATCCATCCCTCCCCCCACCATCCATCCCTATCATCCCTCCCCCCCACCATCCATCCTATCCATCCCTCCCCCCACCATCCATCCCTATCCATCCCTCCCCCCACCATCCATCCCTATCCATCCCTCCCCCCACCATCCATCCTATCCATCCTCCCCCCACCATCCATCCCTATCCATCCCTCCCCCACCATCCATCCTATCCATCCCTCCCCCCCACCATCCATCCCTACCCATCCCCAAAGGATCTTTCTTGCTGCTGACAGGTATTTTTTTGGTTTGTATGGGACATTGATATCCACTAACTAATTAAATAAATCATCAATTATTATTCCCATTATTTTTTCATCATTACCGGTCAACAATTAGCAAGATCCTTAAAGTGGTGTTCCGGCCGAAATTATACTTTTTAAATAAAAATACCCCTATAATACACAAGCTTAATGTATTCTAGTAAAGTTAGTCTGTAAAGGAAGGTCTGTTTTGTTCGTTTATAGCAGTAGTTTGTTATTTTAAAAACTTATACAGCAGGCCGTGGCCATCTTAAGTGTGGGCATCTGAAGCCAGACTGTATTTCTTCCTGGATCTCATCCTTGCGGATCTTGCACATGCTCAGTGCGGCACAAGCGGCGTAATAGGTTTCAGGTCAGGTTTCCATAGCAACGGCAGTTTCAGAGGAAGTTGCCGCCCCCTTCCCAGAAGGCATTGCAAACAGGAAATGATGCGATGGGCCGCGGCCAGGGAGGAGGAAGTGAAAAATGAATACAGCAGATATACAGTAGGTGCTGAGAAAAAAAAAATTAAAAATATCCAATTTGTTTACAGTGCACAGTTTAGTGAGGGATGCTGAAGAGTTGTAAAAGTGGGTGGAACTCCACTTTAAGCGTCCGGACGTTGCTCTTCGTTGTATGTCATTTGTTTTTGTTCGTTCTGTCTGGTTCGTTATTCAATCATGCATGCAGTAATTGGGCCCAATAGGACCTAATTATGCTCAATCTACTTTTATTCTAATTCAAGGTTGTTGTACAATATGCTTAATCGTATTTTAAATTATTTAATAAAGAGATTTGTTTAATTATTTGGCAATACAGTCAGTCATTTTGAAAAAAATACCCAACAATTGTTGCTATAGTAACCCCTTACCCGGACACTAGTACTGGGTGCTTTATTTTCTTTTTATGCAATTATGGTTACAGCATCAGTCTGCATATGCAAACATTGCCCACTGGTCATTTAATTAACCCCTTCCTGCCGACCGTACGCACATCTGCGTACTCGGCTTTCGGGGGTTGTACCGTTGTTTCGAGCGGGCGATCGGCTATCCGTATATAACAACCGATGCGGCTAAAAGCCGCTCGGCTGTTATACCGGAGGAGCGGGAGGGGACGCCCCCCCCCCCTCCCGCCGCCTCACGCCGCTCTTACCGGGCCTCCCGTGCGATCGGGAGGCCCGGTGTCCAATCGGCTGCCTCCGGCGGCTGTGGGGGGGCTGGAACGAAGCTGTGGGCGGCTTCGTTCCAGCCTTCTCAATGTGAACGCGGAAGCGACGTCATGACGTCACTTCCCGTTTACTCGGCTGCCAATGGCGCCGAATTTAAAAAAATACACAGTATTCAGAATCGCCGTTTTCGTCTTTTAGACCCACCAATCCCTCCATAAAGAGGACCTGTCACCTCCTATTACTGTCACATGGGATGTTTACATTTATTATAGACCCCAGATCTATCCATAAAGAGGACCTGTCACCTCCTATTACTGTCACATGGGATGTTTACATTCATTATAGACCCCAGATCTCTCCATAAAGAGGACCTGTCACCTCCTATTACTGTCACAAGGGATGTTTACATTCATTATAGACCCCAGATCTCTCCATAAAGAGGACCTGTCACCTCCTATTACTGTCACAAGGGATGTTTACATTCATTATAGACCCCAGATCTCTCCATAAAGAGGACCTGTCACCTCCTATTACTGTCACAAGGGATGTTTACATTCATTATAGACCCCAGATCTCTCCATAAAGAGGACCTGTCACCACCTATTACTGTCACATGGGATGTTTACATTCATTATAGACCCCAGATCTCTCCATAAAGAGGACCAGTCACCACCTATTACTGTCACATGGGATGTTTACATTCATTATAGACCCCAGATCTCTCCATAAAGAGGACCTGTCACCTTCTATTACTGTCACATGGGATGTTTACATTCATTATAGACCCCAGATCTCTCCATAAAGAGGACCTGTCACCACCTATTACTGTCACATGGGATGTTTACATTCATTATAGACCCCAGATCTCTACATAAAGAGGACCTGTCACCACCTATTACTGTCACATGGGATGTTTACATTCATTATAGACCCCAGATCTCTCCATAAAGAGAACCTGTCACCACCTATTACTGTCACATGGGATGTTTACATTCATTATAGACCCCAGATCTCTCCATAAAGAGGACCTGTCACCACCTATTACTGTCACATGGGATGTTTACATTCATTATAGACCCCAGATCTCTCCATAAAGAGGACCTGTCACCACCTATTACTGTCACATGGGATGTTTACATTCATTATAGACCCCAGATCTCTCCATAAAGAGGACCTGTCACCTCCTATTACTGTCACATGGGATGTTTACATTCATTATAGACCCCAGATCTCTCCATAAAGAGGACCTGTCACCACCTATTACTGTCACATGGGATGTTTACATTCATTATAGACCCCAGATCTCTCCATAAAGAGTACCTGTCACCACCTATTACTGTCACTGATGTTTACATTCCTTGTGACAGCAATAAAAGTAAAAAAAAAACATTTTTTTTTTAAAACACAATTTATAAGTATAAAAATAAATAAAATAAATAAATAATAAAAAAAAATTTTAAAGCACCCCCGTCCCCACGAGCTCGCGCAGCGAAGAAAACGCATACGGAAGTCGCGGACGCATATGTAAACGGTGTTCAAATCACACATGTGAGGTATCGCCGCAATCGTCAGAGCGAGAGCAATAATTCTAGCCCTGGACCTCCTCTGTAACTCCAACCTGGTAACCGTAAAAAAAAATGTAAAGCGTCGCCTATGGAAATTCATAGCTACCATAGTTTGTCGCCATTCCACGAGTGCGTCCAATTATAAAGCGTGACATGTTTGGTATCTATTTACTCGGCGTAACATCATCTTTCACATTATACAAAAAAATTGGGGTAACTTTACTGTTTGGATTTTTTTAAATTCATGGAAGTGTCCCTTTTCCAAAAATTTGTGTTTAAAACACCGCTGCACAAATACCGTGTGATATAAAATATTGCAACAATCTCCATTTTATTCTCTAGATTCTCTGCTAAAAAATATATATAATGTTTGGGGGTTCTAAGTAATTTTCTAGAAAAAAATATGGATTTTAACTTGTAAACACCAAATTTCAAAAATAGGCTTAGTCATGAAAGGGTTAACTGACCACTTCCAGGTATCTCTTGTTCCCACTTTCCCCTTCCTTTAGTTTAGTTTAACCCTTTCACTGCCAGAACCATTTGTACGTGTTTCTTTTTGTACATACAGTGGGGGGGGGGGGGGGATACTGATTGTCTCCCCTGCAGATTGTGTAAATTTTGCCCACTTACATAGAAATGAAGGGTCTATAATTTTTATCATAGGTGTATTTTATATGAGAGAGACAGAATATCAACCAAAAATCCAGAAAAAAACACACAATACAAATGTTATAAATGGAGTTGCAGTTTAGTGAGTAAAATAAGTATTTGATCCCCCAAGCAAAACATGACTTAGTAGTTGGTGGAGAAACCCTTGTTGGCGATCACAGAGGTCAGACGTTTCTTGTAGGTGGTCACCAGGTTGGCACACATCTCAGGAGGGATTTCGGTCCACTCTTCTCTACAGATCTTCTCTAAATCCTTAAGGTTTCTTGGCAACTCGAAGTTTCAGCTCCCTCCATAAATGTTCTATAGGATTAGGTCTGGAGACTGGCTAGGCCACTCCATGACCTCAATGTGCTTCTTCTTAAACCACTCCTTTGTTGCCTTGGCGGTATGTTTTGGGTCATTGTCATGCTGGAAGACCCATCCATGACCCATCTTCAGTTCCATATCACAGTTTGAATCAAGAGCCCGTGGATCCTGGAGCCAGAAGACTGAAGATGGGTCGTGGATGGGTCTTCCAGCATGACAATGACCCAAAACATACCGCCAAGGCAACAAAGGAGCGGCTCAAGAAGAAACACATTGAGGTCATGGAATGGCCTAGCCAGTCTCCAGACCTAATCCTATAGAACATTTATGGAGGGAGCTGAGACTTTGAGTTGCCAAGAAACCTTAAAGGATTTAGAGAAGATCTGTAGAGAAGAGTGGACCAAAATCCCTCCTGAGATGTGTGGAAACCTGGTCATGGAGCATGTGGATCCTGATGAAGCAATTTATCCATTGATCTATCAGGCCTTATCTTTAGTATTTTGATGATATATTCTGAACATGGACTTGTTTTAATGTTTCTTTATCTGTCTCATTTATTGTAATAACAAAAGTGTTTCTCCACCTTTAACCACTTGCCAACCGTCTTCCGCAGATATACTGCAGCAAGGCGGCCCAGCTGCGCAAACCGACGTTCCTGTACGTCCTTTCGTGCACAAGATAGTGTGGGCGCGCGCTGCACGCCGGGGGAGCACGCGCGCAGGTCCGGCGGACTCGATGTCCGGCGGCCACCCGCGATCGTGGTACACATGAGAGGCAGAACGAGGATCTGCCTATGTAAACAAAGCGGATCCCCGTTCTGACAGGGGAAAACTCTGAAATCGACTGTTCCTAGGAACAGCGATCTCCGTCATGTCCCAGTGAGCCCATCCCCCACACAGTTAGAACACGCCCAGGGAACACAGTTAACCCCTCAATCGCCCCCTAGTTTTAACCCCTTCCCTGCCAGTGTCATTTATACATTGATCAGTGCATTTTTTTTGTAGCACTGATCACTGTATTGGTGTCACTGGTCCCCCAAAAAGTGTCACTTAGGGTCAGACACCAGGACCTGGAGGTGACGTTTTACAAGTTGCTCTATGTAGGAAGGAGAGATCAACAAAGGGATGTTTGCTGGTCTCCCTTCCCTCCACCCGGCAGCACCTGCCATGTTGGTCCAGCGGAGACGGGGGGTGGGGGAGGGGGGAGTGGAATGAAACATACAGCAGTGTGTGGAAGCAATTCAGCAGCTTCCATCTGACAGCCGACAGTTGGCTTGCCAGGTTTACACAGAATCTCAGCAGCAGTAAAAGGGATAATGTTAATCCATAAATATAATATGAAGCAGAACTCCAAACAGAAATAATGAGATAAATATGGATAGCTCATTAAAAGAACTTTTAATTTTCTGCCACTAGATGTCCTCAGTCTGATAGGCAGCATTATTCAACCTACTTCCTCTGACTTTGGATTATCCCGGACGAGCCCCCAACCTGCGATTGGACTGTGAAAGGAGAAGCAGCGCAGTGATAAGCTTATGTATGATGTCACTTGTGGGTCACCCTGTCACTCCCCCCCCGGTAAGGAATATATTGCAATGCAATGTGCATTGTATTACATTCAGTGGAGCCCAGAGAAGACATGCAGGTTCCTTTACACTCAGCATGTCTCAGTAAAGAGAACCTGTCACTAAAAAACATCTCTTTGTCTCCTATGTGGTGATAAAAAAAAGTTAAAGTGATTGTGAGGGTTCGTTTTTTTGAACAACAAACATATCCTACTTACCTCCACTGTGCAGCTCTTTTTGCACAGAGTGGCCCCGAACCTGGTCTTCTGGGGTCCCACCGGCGGCTCCTCCCCACATCAGATAACCCTCTAGGAGAATCTGCTCTCCTGAGGAGGTTACCTTGGGGGGCGTACTCCAGAGTCCAGCATTCGGCTCCCATAGCCGCCAAATGTATGACTCGGCCCCGCCCCTGCCCCCCCCAGGTGCTCGCGTCATTGTATTTGATTGACAGCAGTGGGAGCCAATGGCTGCGCTGCTATCAATCTATCCAATCAAGAGCCGAGAACTCCGGAGACAGCGCGTCCCCGTCGGGTCAAGTTCCAGGGCTCAGGTAAGTAAAACAGGGGGGGGGGGCTGGGGGGATGGTCACTGCCAGGTGTTTTTTTACCTTAATGCAATGCATAGGTTGCCCGAGGGTTTACAACCCCTTTAACCGCTTCAATACCGGGCATTTTCACCCCCTTCCTGCCCAGGCCAATTTTCAGTTTTCAGCACTGACGCAATTTGAATGACAATTGCGCGGTCATGCAACGCTGTACCCGAATGACATTTTTATCATTTTTTCCCTACAAATAGAGCATTCTTTTGGTGGTATTTTATCGCCTCTGCGGGTTTTTATTTTTTGCGCTATAAAAAAGGAAGCGTGACGAGTTCGAAAAAAAAACACAATATTTTGTACTTTTTGCTATAATAAATATCCCCATTTTTTTTTTTTAACTAATTTTCTCCTCAGTTTAGGCCGATATGTATTCTTCTACATATTTTTGGTAAAAAAAATCGCAATAAGCGTATATTTATCGGTTTGCGCACATTTTATTGGTTATAGCGTCTACCAAATAGGGGAAAGATTTATGGCATTTTTATTATTATTATTTTTTTTTTTTTACTAGTAATGGCGGAGATCTGCGATTTTTATCGTGACTGCGACATTGCGGTGGACATATCGGACATTTTTTACACCATTTTGGGACCATTCACATTTATGCAGCGGTCAGTGTTATAAAAAGATTACTGTATAAGTGTCACTGGCAGGGAAGGGGTTAACACTAGGGGGCGATTAAGGGGTTAATTGTGTTACCTAAGGGAGTGATTCTAACTGTAGGGGGAGGGGACTCACAAGGGGAGGAGAGACCGATTGGTGTTCCTCTGTACTGGGAACACACCATCGGTCCCCTCTCAGCTGACAGGTCCTGCTCTGTCAACGGACAATCGCGGGCGGACATCGCAGCCGCCGGGCATTAGCGTCGGCTCCCGAGTGACGCTGTGGGGTGTGCGCGCGTGCGCCCCCCAGATGGCTGGGAAGCCGGGGACATCATATGATGCCTGCCCAGCATGGGAGATCCCTCCTGCGGACGTCATATGATAATGGGCGGGATGGGAAGTGGTTAAGCAAAAAAAAAAAAAGTTAATTGCAAAAAAATAAAGTTACACCCAAGCACATAAAATCCCCCCCAAAAAGAAAAATTTTTTAGGCCACGCCAGAGTGAGAGCGATAATTCTAGCACAAAACCTCCTCCGTAGCACTAAACTGATGACCTAAAGGAGAGTACGGAAACTTGCTGCCATGTCACAGGCCCACACACACATTTTAAGTTTGGCATGTTAGGTATCTATTTACTCGGTGCGACCTCGTCTGTTATGTTTTACCAGAATTGTGGGTCATTTATTGCATTTGTTTTCCCTAAAATTTACTTTAGTGTTTTTTTGTTTTTTTTTACCTTTGTGGTAATATTGTGTTACATAAAAAAATTGGAACTACCATTATTTTATTCTCTATGTCAGGGGGTCTCAAACTGGCGGCCCCTCCAGTTGTTGCGAAACTACAAGTCCCATCATGCCTCTGCCTGTGGGAGTCACACTTGTAACTGTCAGCCTTGCAATGCCTCATGGGACTTGTAGTTCCGCAACAGCTGGAGGGGCGCCAGTTTGGGACCCCCTGCTCTGGGGCGTCCGCTTTCAGAAAATATATCATGTTTTGGGGGTTTTATGTAATCTTCGGGCCTAAAAATCTTTTTTTTTTAACACGTGTGAAAAAAAATGGCTCTGGCAGCTAAAGAGCTGCAATATAGTGCATTTTATACGAAAAAAAATGGAGCTGGGAGGGTAGGGATTATTGCGGTGCCAGAACGGTTCAATGACAAGTAGTTTAAAATTTAACAAATTTTGTTACAAAATATTATAAAAATAGTACAAAGAGACAATTCCTTTTAGAATAAGGATACACACAGAGAGCACATTAAATATACTACTGGCCAAGATGGTATTAGCCAAAGAAGCGTGCAGGTCAGGTCTTCCCTACATGTTTCGCCAAGACATTGGCTTCCTCAGGGGAATAGGACGTGACCAATGTAGAAATTATAGCTCTAAAAAGTAAAAAACAAAACATAAATACATCATAACAAAATATGGATGCAAAATTTAGACATGTTATCAGGAGAAAGGGCAACATGGCACTAAATAATCCCCCCCCACACAAGAGGTGGGAAACAACATTCTAATTGCCCAAGAGACCACCAACCAACCTTAGTGCTCCCAAGCGACAGGGCGCGCCAGAAGCTCGTCCCCGGGCGGCAAACCAGCACCACCGCAGTGTGGCTGCAGCTGGTAGAAAGAGGACCGATTAAAACTGCAAGGAGATTACAATGAATATATGCAAATACATGTCAAAAAGCCAGTATCCGTCCATATAAAGGGCTAACATAGCCTCGGGAACATACCAGTTTGTCACGTACCTTACAGCGGAGCCCGCAATGATGAGGGTGGCCTCTTGCACGGTTCTTGTCCAAGCACCCCTGGTGGTAGGTACAGGGAGTGCATGGGCAACGACGGGGTGCAGGTGCCTGCAGGCAGGAGGCTGGAACTTGGAGATACAGGAACTTCTGTATCTGTCACGTCTATTCCTTCCGCCCCGAACAAGGCTGGAATCGAAATCATGTGGAGTACCAATGTGTCTATTGAGAGCAGCGCTGGTTAATCTTTTAAACAACGGCATAATATGGTCCCCAATATGCCTAAAAAAAAAAAAAAGGGCGTTTCGTCTTGCCGACGTAAAAGCACCGGCATTGACAGATGGCCAGATAAACAACTCTCACAGTTTTACAAGTAACCTTATGTTTCACTGTATGGGTATAGCCGTTGGGGAGAGCAACATCCCTGGAGTTAGAAACAAAGGAGCAAATGTCACATTTCCCACACGGAAAAGTGCCAGCAAGTGTAGAATCAACCAGATTCTTAGGCATATGGCGGCCAGTTACCAGACGGTCCCCCATAGAGGGAGCTCCTCGGAACGCAATCTCTGGATAAGGTTTGATGTACTTCTTAATAGTACTGTCTGCGGTGAGCAGAGGTCAGTACCTGGTTGGAATTACCTCTCATTTGGAAGTGCAGCGCATTTTATACATGTCTGAGGTTCAGATTTAAAGGCCAACCCCTCCTTCCACCATTACTCCCCACCACCTCGGAGTACCCTTAAAATGAATATACTCTCCGTACTTACTTTGTCTCTTCTATGTGCCGGGAATCATTCAACACGAAAAAAGAGTGGTGTCACATCGCTGAAACGGGGGGGCTGTGGGGACAGCACTGGATATCGGGTGAGTATAGTAATTGGTCCATTGAGTCTGCCCCTTTTTGGGGGACAAAGTTGTACAGATCTTAGGGGGTCTCAGTCTGTTTATCTGATCTTTAACCACTTCCCGCCAGGCCTATAGCAGAATGACAGCCTGGTGGTGGTTTAGTTATGGGCGTCATATGATGTCCAGCAGGATAACAGCCGTCATGCACCGCGGGGGCGTGCAGCGCGGCGATCGGTGGTGTGGTGTGTCAGTCTGACACACCGTTACACCAATCTCGGTAAAGAGCCTGTGACGGAGGCTCTTTACCACATGATCAGCTGTGTCCAATCATGGCTGATCATGATGTAAACAGGAAGAGCCGTTGATCGGCTTTTCCTCAGAGGACAGGGGGGGGGGCCTGTGCTGATTGATTATTAGCACAGTCCCCCTCGGATTCCCACCCAGGACCACCAGAATGCCGCCAGGACCACCAGGGATGGCCACCACACTTGACCACCAGGTATGCCACCTTAGACCACCAGAAGTACATCTTTGCCAGCACACCATGGATCAGCAAACAAGATTGTCCAAAAAGGTTTTTAATCGAAAACGGTCAGATCACAAGGGAGGTGCAACATTTCGGGGCCGTGCAGGACCCCTTCGTCAGGCCAGGACCACCAGGGATGGCCACCACACTTGACCACCAGGTATGCCACCCTAGACCACCAGGGAAATGCCAATCAGTGCCCAGGCAGCTGCCAATCAGTGGCAAGTAAAAAATGCCTGCCAGTGCCACCAGTGATGCCTATCAGTGCCGCCTATCAGTGCCCGTAAGTGCCCAGCAGTGCCACCCATAAGTACCCATCAGTGCAGCCTTTCAGTGCCCATCAGTGTCAGCTATCAGTGCCCACCAGTGCCACCTATGAGTGCCCATCAGTGCCACCTATCAACGCCCATCAGTGCTGCATATCAGTGTCACCCACCAGTGCCGCCAATCAGTGCCCATCATCAGTACCCATCAGTGCCACCTCATCAGTGCCATCTCATTGGTGCCACCTCATCAGTGCCACTTTATCAGTGCCCGTCAGTGAAGGAAGAAACGTACTCATTTACAAAATTTTATAACAGAAACAAAGAAAATTTTCAAAATTTTAGGTCTTTTTTTTTCGTTTAGCAAAAAAATAAAAACCGTAGAGATGATTAAATACCACCAAAAGAAAGCTTTATTTGTGGGAACAACATGATAAAAATTTCGTTTGGGTACAGTGTAGCATGACCGCGCAATTGTCATTTAAAAAGTGACAGCGCTGAAAGCTGAATATTGGCCTGGGCAGGGGGGGGGGGTAAGTGCCCGGTATTAAAGTGGTTGAGTGAAACGTTCAGTAACTTTTCAAGTGTGCATGGAAAATCTCTGACATGTCAGAAAATACTCGAATTCAATGAAGCCAGCTAATCAGTAACATCCAATGCAACGATTCCTTATTGGCTGCATGGCAGGATACAGCAGTAACTAGCTAACACGTTTCAGCTGAAGCCTTATTCAGGCTTTTGACGAAACGCGTTAGTGTGTTACCACTATACCCTGCCATGTAGCCAATAAAAAAATTGCTGCAACGGATGTTACTGATTAGCTGGCTTCCTTAGAATATTATTACTACAAATATTATTACTTCAAATACATTTGGGCAAGAGCGCTGGTTTCCCGTCTCCCAGGTCATTTGAGGTACAGCATGTTCTTTTTGTTGTTCACAATATACAGCAATCGCATTATCTTTTAGAAATCCTTCAGTCTAGTGACTTAGCCTAGGCTGTGATGATGTCATCAGTCTGCTGCAGGCAGGATAAAGCATTTCCTCATTCTCTCCTCTCCTCCTGTGATCAGATCGCTACACTGTAACTTTGTAGTAAGTCACAGAGTAATAAAAAACAAAAAAAAAAAAAAGTAGTGTATACCAGTGGCGGCTGGTGGTATATTTTTTTTTGGGGGGGGGGGAATCTGTCCGCCACCCCCCCTCCCCAGGCAAAACTACCCCCCCCAGGCGGTCGGCCGCACTCCCCCGTCTGGTCGGTCCATTACCAGCCCTGCACTTACCCCATCTAGGTCACGGGCTTCCTCCGAGCGGCGGCTTCCCTCTGCGTCTCCTCCTTCCTCAGCTTCATGGCATCCCCTGCTAGACATGTGCACTGCTGAAAAATTTTCATTTTGGTTTCATTGTTTTTTTGGGTCATTTGTTATCAATTCATGAATTCGAGAATTCAAAAATCCGAAAATAAGAAAGTAAATCCGAAAATTTGAAAGAATAACTAACTAACTAATAATAACTAACTAATAAATTATAGGTATAGGTCATTTCCTTTAAAATGTGGCTGTTAATGAACGTAACGAATACGAATTTATCCGAAGTTATGAATTATCCAAAATAACGAATGCCGCATCTAAACAAATGGAACAGAACGGATTAATAATAAATAATAATAATAAGAAAAATTTAATTATTATTATTATTGTTATTCACTATTATTAATTCGTTACGTTTTATTCGTTTAGATGCGGCATTCGTTATTTCGGATAATTGGTAACTACGGATAAATTCGTATTCGTTATGTTCACTAATGCCCCGTACACACGGTCGAATTTTCCGACGGAAAATGTGTGATAGGACCTTGTTGTCGGAAATTCCGACCGTGTGTAGGCTCCATCACACATTTTCCATCAGATTTTCCGACACACAAAGTTTGAGAGCAGGATATAAAATTTTCCGACAACAAAATCCGTTGTCGGAAATTCCGATCGTGTGTACACAAATCCGACGGACAAAGTGCCACGCATGCTCAGAATAAATAAAGAGATGAAAGCTATTGGCCACTGCCCCGTTTATAGTCCCGACGTACGTGTTTTACGTCACCGAGTTTAGAACGATCGGATTTTCCGACAACTTTGTGTGACCGTGTGTATGCAAGACAAGTTTGAGCCAACATCCGTCGGAAAAAATCCTAGGATTTTGTTGTCGGAATGTCCGAACAAAGTCCGACCGTGTGTACGGGGCATAACAGCCAAATTTGAAAGGAAATTCCAATAACTCTAATTTAATAGTTAGTAATAGTTAAGTTATTATTTATTAGTTATTATTTCCGGTTTTCTAATTTACGAATTCACAAATATTTGGAAAAATGTGTTAAACGGGTTTTCGGATACTTCGGATAATTCGGATACTTCCAAACTAGAGGGATTCAGAACGTATTGCACATGTGTATCCCCTGCATCTCCTCCCTCCTCCTCCTTGGCAGCCAATAGGATCGCTTCTCCTATCAGCCAATCGGGTCTCAGGACCCACTTCCTGAGCCGGGATTGGCTGGGAGGAGAATCAGGAAGACAATAGTGAGTATTAATTTGCCATTGTCACACAACCAGGTGGGCTCGGGGCGCAAAGCACTGCACCCCAAGCCCACCCTTTTTTTAAGCCAATTAAAACCTTCTGCTCTAATCACGTGCTTCTAAAAAGAAAAAAAAACATTGGAATACATGCCTCTGGCGCCCCGCAAGTAGATTAGGGGACAGGCGCATGGATTAGAGTGGCGGCGCCCCCTGTGCCCCATATGAACGGGCCGCCACTGGTGTATACCCTGTCGGTGTTCTTTGAAAACAGCCAAGTCGCCAAATCTGTAATTACTGCTGGAGAGTCACCGGAAGTTACGTAATTGGAGATTTTGGCGAGTTGGCTCTTTTGACAGAACACCAGCCTCTCAGTCCAGAAAGTAGATGGTGACCTTGATGCCCAAAGATGGCACCAGGGTGGCGTTCCTCCCCATGACACTAGGGAGCGCTGGTCCCAACAACTGTTCCATCCCTACACTAACTCAGGAAGGTGTCCTCAGAAGGCTTCTTTTTGTGATGGTTTTGGCCTCCATTCTTGGGGATGAAAGGGTGCCCTGGCTGGTAAGTAGGTCTAGTACATTATACTGCTATTCCCACATGGGGCAGCACAGTGTGCTTTTTGATAAAGGTGAATTAACCTTAAAAAAAAAAGGAACAGATGAAAGACTCCCATTACCAACAACCTTTTCTTGTCTATAAACTCACTTCCTCAATGTTCTCAAGTTGCATGGACAAAGGCTGTCATCTTCATCCTGGATTTACTACATACCGAGTCACTGACCCGGAGTATGCATTCAGAGGAAATGAACACATAGACTGGACGTGGTGGCAAGGAGTGTGGTCAGTTATTACCAGCAGGCGTGTGCCAGGATCACCGGATTACCAACAAATCCTCCTGCACAATCAACACTTCCCTCTTTTAACCCAGCTACTGTAGAGGAAGTCACTAAACTTCTTTCTTATGCCCACCTAACCTCCTGCCCCCTGGACCCTATTCCTTCTCAAATACTACGGTCACCATTTGACTCAATCCTACACTCCTTAACTCATATCTTCAACCTCTCACTCTCTACTGGCATCTTCCCCAACCCTCTAAAACATGCGCTAGTCAATCCCATACCAAAAAAGGCCTCAGACCCCACCAATCTTAACAACCTAAGACCCATCTCTTTACTCCCTTTTGCCTCCAAACTCCTTGAAAGTTTAGTCTACAACCGACTGAGCGACCACCTCATTCTGAATAACCTTCTTGATCCCCTTCAGTCTGGATTTAGCCCACAGTACTCCACAGAAACTGCCCTCCTAAAACTCACAAACGACTTACTAACAGGCAAAATCAATGATCATTATTCCATACTCTTACTCTTGGACCTTTCTGCTGCCTTTGATACAGTTGACCACCCCCTCCTCCTCAAAAAACTTAATTTGCTTGGTCTCCATGGCTGCGCTCTCCGTTGGTTCGAATCAATCAATCGTTGCACCTTCAGTGTCACTTACAACTCCACCTCCTCTTCTCCAACTCCTCTTACTGTTGGGGTCCCCCAAGGTTCTGTCCTTGGACCTCTACTATGTCTCCATCTACACGTCCTCCCTGGGTCAGCTGATCATAATAACAAAAGATAGATGGGTCATTAGCTCCTGTCTGAGTTAGTTCTAGTATTAGTGTGTGGGGTAGGGACCTTAGATTGTAAGCTCTTTGAGGGCAAAGACTGATGTGAAGGGCAAAGAAGGGAAGGAGGAAGGGGTAGTAACAGAAGAAGAAGGGAGGGGAGGGAGAGGAGGGGGGGAGAGAAAGAAAAGAAGGAGGGGAAGAATGGGAGGAAGATGAAGAAAGGGGAGAGAGGGGAAGGAAGGGACGAGAGGGGGAGAAAGGAAGGTAAGGAGAAGGAAGGGAGGACAAAGAGGGGAGGAAAAGAAGGAAAGGAGAAGGAAGGAGGAGACAGAAGGGAGGGAGGAGAAGGGAGGGGGACAAAGAAAGGAGGGAGGGAGGGGGAGGAAGGAAGGGATGGAGGAGAAGAAAAGGATGGAGGGGGAGGAAGGAAGGAAGGGGGAGGGAAGAAGGGGAAGGAATGGAAAGAGAAGGGAGGAAGGGAGGGGAAAGAAGGAAGGAAGGGGGGAGGGAAGAAGGGTAAGGAAGGAAGAGAGAAGAAAGGGAGGGAGAGGAAAGAAGGAAAAAGAAAGAGAGAAAAGAGAAGGAAGGGAAGGAAAAGAACAGGAGGGAGGGGAAGAATGGGAGGAAGATGAAGGAAGGAAGTGAAGGGAAGGAGAAGGAAGAAAGGGGAGAGAGGGGAAGGAAGGGAGGAGAGGGGAGAAAGGAAGGTAAGGAGAAGGAAGGGAGGACAAAGAAGAGAGGAAAAGAAGGGAAGAAGAAGGAGGGAGGAGACAGAAGGGAGGGAGGGGGAGAAAGAAAGGAGGGAGGAGAAGGGAGGGGGAGGAAGGAAGAGATGGAGGAGAAGAAAAGGATGGAGGGGGAGGAAGGAAGGAAGAGGGAGGGAAGAAGGGGAAGGAATGGAAAGAGAAGGGAGGAAGGGAGAGGAAAGGAGAAAGGAAGGGGGGAGGGAAGAAGGGGAAGGAAGGAAAAGAGAAGAAAGGGAGGGAAAGGAAAGAAGGAAAGGGAGGAGAAAGAAAGAGAGAAAAGAGAAGGAAGGGAAGGAAAAGAACAGGAGGGAGGGGAAGAATGGGAGGAAGATGAAGGAAGGGAGTGAAGGGAAGGAGAAGGAAGAAAGGGGGAAGAGGGGAAGGAAGGGAGGAGAGGGGGAGAAAGGAAGGTAAGGAGAAGGAAGGGATGAGAAAGAGGGGAGGAAAGGAAGGGAAGGAGAGAGGAGACAGGAGGGAGGGAGGAGAAGGGAGGAGGAGAAAGAAAGAGGGAGGGGAGGAAGGAAGTAAGGGGGGAGAGTTAGGAAGGGGGAGAGAAGAAGGGGAAGGAAGGGAAAGAGAAGGAAGGGGGAGAGAAGAAGGGGAAGGAAGGGAAAGAGAAGGAAGGGGGAGAGAGATGAAGGAAAAAAGGAAGGAGGGGAGAAGGGGAAGGACTGGAAAGAGAAGGAAGGGAAGGAGAGGAAAGAAGGTAGGGGAGGAGAAAGAAAGAGAGAGAAGAGAAGGAAGGGAAGGAAAAGAACAGGAGGGAGGGGAAGGGTGGGTTAAGAAAGAAGAAAGGAAGTGAAGGAGAAGGAATGGAGGAGAGGAAGGGAGTGAGGGGAAAGAAGAGATGGAAGGAAAGGAAGGAGAAGGAATAGAGGGAGTAGAAAGAAGTATAAAAGAAGGAAGAGAGGGAGGAGAAGGAAGGGAAGGTGAAGGAAGGTAAAGAGGAGAGGAAGGGCGGGAAAGAAAAGAAGAGAAGGAAGGAAGGGAAGGAGGAGAAGGAAGGAAAGGATGGGAGTGAAGGCAGGGAAAGATAAGAGTGAGAGGAAAAGGAGGGAGGAGAAGGAAGGGACGGAAGAGTAGGGAGGGAAGCAGGGAAAGGAAAGAAGGGAGGAAGAATAAGGAAAAGAGAGGAAGAGAAGAAGGGAGGGAGAAGAAGACAGATGAAGGAAGAGAGTGAGTGGAAGGAAGGAAGGGAAGGTGAAGGAAGGTAAAGAGGAGAGGAAGGGAGGAAGAGGTAAGAAGAGAAGGAAGGAAGGGAAGGAGGAGAAGGAAGGGAAGGTGAAGGAAGGTAAAGAGGAGAGTAAGGAAGGGAGAGGAAAGAAGAGAAGGAAGGAAGGGAAGGATGAGAAGGAAGGGAAGGATGGGAGTGAAGGAAGGGAAAGATGGGAGTGAGAGAAAGCAAAGGAGGGAGGAGAAGGAAGGAGAAGGAAGGGACGGAAAAGTAGGGAGGGAGGCAGGGAAAGGAAAGAAGGGAGGAAGAATAAGGAAAAGAGAGGAAGGGAGGGAGAGGAAGACGGATGAATGAAGAGAGAGAGTGGAAGGAAGGAAGAGAAGAGAGGGAGGGAAGAAGAGGAAACAAAGAGAGCGAGTGGAAGGAAGGGAGGGAGGGACAAGAAGAATGGTATTTCCTCACGCTTCTGAACTCCTACCTACCTTTCCTATTACAGATCACCCTGATTTTAGGTCGTTCTCAGGCCACCACTGGACAGAAAAGGTTGTTTATGTGCGCCTGGAGCTCCTCGTTTCATTTCATGTATGGGGAATGGCATATGTCTTCTTTCTGATTTGAGATTTCAGTCATTATATATTCCACATACTGGAGGAAAACAATAAAACAAATCAAGCTCTCCATAAAACAAATGGAACCGATCGGAGAGATAACAATAAAGACAAAATAAAACCTCACACTGTTTACATAAAAATATTTTTAATCATCAAAATGATGTTTTTTCCTTCTATTAGACGGAAACTATTATATTTCAGAAGAGTTTTATGTTTACGCTTGGAAGAGGAAATGTCATGAGAAGAAAAACGAATCTGCAGAAAACTGTCTCTATTATCCAAAATCTATTATAACACAAGAAAGGTGAAAGAACTGCGCTCGCTTCCCCAGATTGGGGAACAATGTTTTCTGAACTTCATTTATACATCTTTTACAGGGAATATTATATATATATATATATATATATATATATATATATATATATATATATATATTATTTATTATGATCACAACTAATATATATATATATATATATATATATATATATATATATATATATATATATATATATATATATATAGTCTAACCATCAACAGCTATTTGTAGCAAGGAGTTTAATGCTTGGAAAAGCATCTGGTGGTCGGGATCCTTCTACATAGATATCACAATTTTTACTGTAACCCAAATGAGTCCATTCATATTTGAGGTGATATAAGTCTCAGGACCTGAATAGGGGTATATTTAAACCCCAAAGTGTGTTGGCTTTTTTCACTTTATTGAATATCCAATAAAATACCATCTCTCTCTACTGAGTGCGTATATAGTTGTACTTTGCTCCCTTGGTAATACATATGATACATATGAGGAACATTACCACAGTGAGTTAGCCTGATCAATGAGGTGACTTTTGCAGCAGTACTGGGTATTAACAAAAAAAAAGATCAAGTGTCACTTTTACATGTACGGCAATACAAAACAGACAAGGGTTCTAACCAAAGAACATTTTGGCTTTACATAAACCTTAAAGCTGATGTCACCTTGGTTGAAAGAAATGACGAGAAGGGTCCTCTTGTGGCTCTAGTCCAAGCGCCCCTGAGTATGGGGACAGATGTGCATGGCACAAAGTAATACGGGTGCCAGTAACCAGGTAGTAACCAGTATTTGGACTGTAGCCAGCAGCAGTGGAACCACACCAGGAGAGGATTGTGGTTGGTAGTGTGCAGGGTGGCACCCAGAAGATGAAACTTTGCAGCCCTGTGTGGAGACTGTGCAGTAGTTCAATCAGAGTCAAGGAAGGGTGGACAGCAGGGATGAGGTCAGTAGCCAGGCTCATACATGGAGGAGTAAGCATAGTCAAGAGGCAAGCCAAGGTCAGCACCAGCAAACGAGTCTTATCACAGATGGGCCGAGGTCAGAATCTAGAATTCTCAGAGCAAAGTAAGGAGCAAGCTGGGTCAGAAACAGGAGATCAGTCAGCAAGAATAGCAACACAGGAAAACAGATCACAGGGGAGCTGAAGAACATCCAGCATTTACCAGACATCAGTACTTCCTTTAAAGAGGCAGCTTGGCGCCATTCCCAAGATTGGGGCATGTGTGTGTTTGTGCATGCTCCAGTGCACATAGATGTGCACACTGGTGTACGCATGCACAAACAGATGCGCCAACATATGAGTGCATGTCTGTTACTTGCAAGAGTCCTTTGTCTGCGTGCCAGGGCATGTACATGTTTATTTTTATTTTATTTTTATTTTTTTGCATTGATCCATGTCCCCTGGGGCAGGACCCAGGTCCCCAAACACTTTTTTTGGCAATAACTTGCATATAAGCCTTTAAAATTAGCACTTTTCATTTTTCACGTTAGTGTCCCATAGACTTTAATGCCCCGTACACACGGTCGGATTTTCCGACGGAAAATGTGAGATAGAACCTTGTTGTCGGAAATTCCGACCGTGTGTGGGCTCCATCACACATTTTCCATCGGATTTTCCGACACACAAAGTTTGAGAGCAGGCTATAAAATTTTCCGACAACAAAATCCGTTGTCGGAAATTCCGATCGTGTGTAAACAAATCCGACGGACAAAGTGCCACGCATGCTCAGAATAAATAAAGAGATGAAAGCTATTGGCTACTGCCCCGTTTATAGTCCCGACATACGTGTTTTACGTCACCGCGTTCAGAACGATCGGATTTTCCGACAACTTTGTGTGACCGTGTGTATGCAAGACAAGTTTGAGCCAACATCCGTCGGAAAAAATCCTAGGATTTTGTTGTCGGAATGTCCGAACAAAGTCCGACCGTGTGTACGGGGCATAAGGGTGTTCGCGCGTTCGAATACATTTTCTGCTTGTTCGCATGTTCTGCTGTGAACCGAACCGAGGGGGGGGGGTGTTCGGCTCATCTCTAGGCAGTACCCACTCAGCCAGTTCAGCCAGTTCAGTGGTCCGGGGATTTGAAATCCCTGCTCTTCTCCCTCTTCTTTCTGCAGGGCTTCCCAGATGGATTAGACCGATTCTGATTGGTCAGCACCAGCACAGAGCATCGCTGTCCTGGAAGCCCTGCAGAAAGAAACTCTTCCTCAAATCCCCAGACTGCTAAACGGGCTGCATGGGCAAAGACAGCTGAGCACCCCAGGAAGAAAGTATAGCAGAGACCAGGGGGTGGTGGTGGGGAGGGTGTACAGTTTTAGATCACCTTTTTTTTTTTTTTTCTAAAAAGGTGAACCTACCCTTTAAGTCTAAGAGGGTGAGAGAGTTAGGAGAATCAGGATTAACACTTACCACTGCTACCCACTCCAAGAGACTCTGTCTGTGCAACCAGTTCCATGCTGCCTCCTCTCCAAGGTGCTCCGGGCCGCAGTTACACTCTTCCAAGACTAATACCCCTGCATTGTACATACACTAGTGAGGTCAATGGACTGCCCTGCAAGGCTATATTGTGCCTACTTCCCACTGTTCCAATTTAGAGGCAACATTCAGCAAGTTTAACCTTTCTATAGCAAGACCTATCCAGTAGGTATACCCAGGAGGACAACTCAGACTGCACCTCGGTGCCATCCAATTGGAAAGTGTATGTGCATATACAGTGGGGACGGAAAGTATTCAGACCCCCTTAAATTTTTCACTCTTTGTTATATTGCAGCCATTTGCTAAAATCATTTAAGTTCATTTTTTTCCCTCATTAATGTACACACAGCACCTCATATTGTACACACAGCCCCCCATATTGTACACACAGCACCCCATATTGTACACACAGCACCCCATATTGTACACACAGCACCCCATATTGTACACACAGCACTCCATATTGTACACACAGCACTCCATATTGTACACACAGCACCCCATATTGTACACACAGCACCCCATATTGTACACACAGCACTCCATATTGTACACACAGCACTCCATATTGTACACACAGCACCTCATATTGTACACACAGCACCTCATATTATACACACAGCACCCCATATTGTACACACAGCACCTCATATTATACACACAGCCCCCCATATTGTACACACAGCTCCCCATATTGTACACACAGCACCCCATATTGTACACACAGCACCCCATATTGTACACACAGCTCCCCATATTGTACACACAGCACCCCATATTGTACACACAGCACCCCATATTGTACACACAGCACCCCATATTGTACACACAGCTCCCCATATTGTACACACAGCACCCCATATTGTACACACAGCACCTCATATTGTACATACAACACCCCATATTGTACACACAGCACCCCATATTGTACACACAGCACTCCATATTGTACACACAGCCCCCCATATTGTACACACAGCCCCCCATATTGTACACACAGCACCCCATATTGTACACACGGCACCTCATATTGTACACACAGCCCCCCATATTGTACACACAGCCCCCCATATTGTACACACAGCTCCCCATATTGTACACACAGCACCTCATATTGTACACACAGCCCCCCATATTGTACACACAGCACCTCATATTGTACACACAGCCCCCCATATTGTACACACAGCACCTCATATTGTACACACAGCACCCCATATTGTACACACAGCACCCCATATTGTATACACAGCACCCCATATTGTACACACAGCACACCATATTGTACACACAGCACACCATATTGTACACACAGCACCTCATATTGTACACACAGCACCCCATATTGTACACACAGCACCCCATATTGTATACACAGCACCCCATATTGTACACACAGCACACCATATTGTACACACAGCACCTCATATTGTACACACAGCACCCCATATTGTACACACAGCACCTCATATTGTACACACAGCACCTCATATTGTATACACAGCACCCCATATTGTACACACAGCACACCATATTGTACACACAGCCCCCCATATTGTACACACAGCACCCCATATTGTACACACAGCACCCCATATTCTACACACAGCACCCCATATTGTACACACAGCCCCCCATATTGTACACACAGCTCCCCATATTGTACACACAGCCCCCCATATTGTACACACAGCACCTCATATTGTATACACAGCACCCCATATTGTACACACAGCACCCCATATTGTACACACAGCACCTCATATTGTACACACAGCACTCCATATTGTACACACAGCCCCCCATATTATACACACAGCCCCCCATATTGTACACACAGCACCCCATATTATACACACAGCACCTCATATTGTACACACAGCCCCCCATATTGTACACACAGCACCTCATATTGTACACACAGCCCCCCATATTGTACACACAGCACCCCATATTTACAGAAAAACACAGAATTGTTGACATTTTTGCAGATTTATTAAAAAAGGAAAAACTGAAATATCACATGGTCCTAAGTATTCAGACCCTTTGCTCAGTATTTAGTAGAAGCCCCTTTTGATGAGTCTTTTTGGGAAAGACACAACAAGTTTTTCACACCTGGATTTGGGGATCCTCTGCCATTCCTCCTTGCAGATCCTCTCCAGTTCTGTCAGGGGGGATGGTAAACGTTGGTGGACGGCCATTTTTAGGTCTCTCCAGAGATGCTCAATTGGGTTTAAGTCAGGGCCCTGGCTGGGCCATTCAAGAACAGTCACAGAGTTGTTGTGAAGCCACTCCTTCGTTATTTTAGCTGTGTGCTTAGGGTCATTGTCTTGTTGGAAGGTAAACCTTCGGCCCAGTCTGAGGTCCTGAGCACTCTGGAGAAGGTTTTCGTCCAGGTTATCCCTGTACTTGGCCGCATTCATCTTTCCCTCGATTGCAACCAGTCGTCCTGTCCCTGCAGCTGAAAAAAACCCCCACAGCATGATGCTGCCACCACCATGCTTCACTGTTGGGACTGTATTGGACAGGTGATGAGCAGTGCCTGGTTTTCTCCACACATACCGCTTAGAATTAAGGCCACAAAGTTCTATATTGGTCTCATCAGACCAAAGAATCTTATTTCTCACCATCTTGGAGTCCTTCAGGTGTTTTTTAGCAAACTCCATGCGGCTTTCATGTGTCTTGAACTGAGGAGAGGCTTCCGTCGGGCCACTCTGCCATAAAGCCCCGACTGGTGGAGGGCTGCAGTGATGGTTGACTTTCTACAACTTTCTCCCATCTCCCGACTGCATCTCGGGAGCTCAGCCACAGTGATCTTTGGGTTCTTCTTTACCTCTTTCTCCAAGGCTCTTCTCCCCCGATAGCTCAGTTTGGCCGGACGGACAGCTCTAGGAAGGGTTCTGGTCGTCCCAAACGTCTTCCATTTAAGGATTATGGAGGCCACTGTGCTCTTAGGAACCTTAAGTGCAGCAGAAATGTTTTTGTAACCTTGGCCAGATCTGCGCCTTGCCACAATTCTGTCTCTGAGCTCTTCAGGCAGTTCCTTTGACCTCATGATTCTCATTTGCTCTGACATGCACTGTGAGCTGTAAGGTCTTATATAGACAGGTGTGTGGCTTTCCTAATCAAGTCCAATCAGTATAATCAAACACAGCTGGACTCAAATGAAGGTGTAGAACCATCTCAAGGATGATCAGAAGAAATGGACAGCACCTGAGTTAAATATATGAGTGTCACAGCAAAGGGTCTGAATACTTAGGACCATGTGATATTTCAGTTTTTCTTTTTTAATAAATCTGCAAAAATGTCAACAATTCTGTGTTTTTCTGTCAATATGGGGTGCTGTGTGTACAATATGGGGTGCTGTGTGTACAATATGAGGCGCTGTGTGTACAATATGGGGTGCTGTGTGTACAATATGGGAGCTGTGTGTACAATATGGGGGGCTGTGTGTACAATATGGGGTGCTGTGTGTACAATATGGGGTGCTGTGTGTACAATATGGGGTGCTGTGTGTATAATATGGGGTGATGTGTGTACAATATGGGGGGCTGTGTGTACAATATGGGGTGCTGTGTGTACAATATGGGGTGCTGTGTGTACAATATGGGGGGCTGTGTGTACAATATGGGAGCTGTGTGTACAATATGGGGGGCTGTGTGTACAATATGGGGTGCTGTGTGTACAATATGGGGTGCTGTGTGTACAATATGGGGTGATGTGTGTACAATATGGGGTGCTGTGTGTACAATATGAGGTGCTGTGTGTACAATATGGGGGGCTGTGTGTACAATATGAGGGGCTGTGTGTACAATATGGGGTGCTGTGTGTACAATATGGGGTGCTGTGTGTACAATATGGGGTGCTGTGTGTACAATATGGGGGCTGTGTGTACAATATGGGGTGCTGTGTGTACAATATGGGGTGCTGTGTGTACAATATGGGGCGCTGTGTGTACAATATGGGGTGCTGTGTGTACAATATGGGGGGCTGTGTGTACAATATGGAGTGCTGTGTGTACAATATGGGGTGCTGTGTGTACAATATGGGGTGTTGTATGTACAATATGAGGTGCTGTGTGTACAATATGGGGTGCTGTGTGTACAATATGAGGTGCTGTGTGTACAATATGGGGTGCTGTGTGTACAATATGAGGTGCTGTGTGTATAATATGGAGTGCTGTGTGTACAATATGGGGTGCTGTGTGTACAATATGGGGTGCTGTGTGTACAATATGAGGTGCTGTGTGTACAATATGGGGTGCTGTGTGTACAATATGGGGTGCTATGTGTACAATATGGAGTGCTGTGTGTACAATATGAGGTGCTGTGTGTATAATATGGGGTGATGTGTGTACAATATGGGGTGCTGTGTGTACAATATGAGGTGCTGTGTGTACAATATGGGGGGCTGTGTGTACAATATGGGGTGATGTGTGTACAATATGGAGTGCTGTGTGTACAATATGAGGTGCTGTGTGTACAATATGAGGTGCTGTGTGTACAATATGGGGAGCTGTGTGTACAATATGGGGAGCTGTGTGTACAATATGGAGTGCTGTGTGTATAATATGGGGTGCTGTGTGTACAATATGGGGTGCTGTGTGTACAATATGGGGTGCTGTGTGTACATTAATGAGGAAAATAATGAACTTAAATGATTTTAGCAAATGGCTGCAATATAACAAAAAGTGAAAAATGTAAGGGGGTCTGAATACTTTCCGTCCCCACTGTACCCCTTTAGAAAATTTCATATCTTATTTGTGTGGTTCTATGTACATGTACAAGTAAAGGTTGGGTGTAATGCACCTATATGCAGTGCAGCAACACTTTCCTGTGTCACCTTAATGCCCCGTACACACGATCGGACTTTCCGCCAACAAAACCGTGGATTTTTTTCTGAAGGTTGTGGGCTCAAACTTGTCTTGCATACACACGGTCGCACAAATGTTGGCCCAAAATTCCGAACGTGAGAACGCAGTGACGTACGAGACGTACGACGAGACGAGAAAAAGGAAGTTCAATAGCCAGTGCGGCTCCTTCTGCTTGATTCAGAGCATGCGTGAACTTTTGTGCGACGGACTTGTGTACACACGATTGGACTTTCCGACAACAAAACTTTAGAACCTGCTCTCAAACATTTGTTGTCGGAAAGTCCGATCGTGTGTACGCGGCATTAGAGTACCTGTACTATGTGGTATAACACAAAGGAATTAGTTCTGTCTGATGATATTTGCAGCAACAAGCTCATGAAACGCATCTCCCTCCAACGACCATAATAGTAAAATTCCCAAACAGGTGTTTTTTTCTACTTCAATTATTGTGATGTCCTCGCCCCCCCCCCTCCCCTCCTCCCCGGGGGGATCAGAGACATCACATGGAGCTCAGTGATGGGAGGAGAGGAATAGATAATGCCCGGGAACATTGCAATGTTTTAGCATGCTATTAATCACTGCCTCCAAGACAATTACTGCCAACCAGACACTGTGCCAGGCTCGCTGGCATTGATAAACTAGCCCTCCCTGATTACACCCGGCTCTAATGAAATGACAGAAATGAATACGGGGGAAACAAAGGTCGGCTTTAAAGAGTCTGTCACCGGCCCTCATTGTGCAAATACAGCATTATTCCACATTACCATCAAAAAACTTTATTATGAGCCTTATGTAAGAATAATACGCATCAAAATGTGGCTGGAGGCTTCGCTGTCGTGAAGCTGTTTTTCAAGGTTTAGGAGCACCATATATAAAAAGTCTTGAAGGGCAAGAGGCTTCAAAATGGACTACTTGGCCAAAGCTATACGAACCCCCTTCCAAATGATGTAAATCAGGTGTCTCCAGTGACGGGTCCTGGTAATACTCCATCATACAAAGACATTGAAGACAATTGGGCTCTTCTAACCTTGTGGTAACAGTTTGGTGAAGACCCTTTTCTGTTCCAGCATGACTGTCCCCTGTGTACAAAGCCAGCTCCAGAAAGACATTAGGTGTAGGTAATTGTGTTCTTCCAACCTTGTTGTAATAGTTTGGGGAAGCCTCTTCCCTGTTACAGCATGGCTGTGCCCCTCACAAATTTCCACAGACACATTCTAAGATCTGGTGGAAGTCTTCTCAGAAGAGTGGATGATGTTAAAGCCATAAAGGGGGGCAACTCCATAGTAATAACCAATTTTTGGAATAGGATACAGTATTCAACTCCACAAAGATATGGTGTGACCAGTTTGGTGTGGAGGAACTCAAATGTTCTGTACAGAGCCCTGACCTCATCCCTTCTGAACTCCTTTGGGATGAATTGGAACATCGATTGTGAGCCGGATCTTCTCATCCAACATCAGTGCCTTGGGCATCCAGCTAATACTCCATCATACAAAAACATTGTAGACAATTGTGTTTTTCCAATGTTGTGGTAACAGTTTGGTGAAGAACTTTTTCTGTTCCAGCATGACTGTCCCCTGTGTACAAAGCCAACTCCATAAAGACATGGTGACCAGTTTGGTGTAGTACAGTGGTTCTCAACTCCGGTCCTCAGGACCCACCAACAGGCCAGGTTTGGAAGATAACTGAAATACATCACAGGTGATATAGTTTTCTGCTCAGTGATTGCAGTATTCTAGTCTGCATCTCCCCAAGGTAATACTTAAAATCTGTCCTGTTAGTGGGTCCTGAGGACAGGGGTTGAGAACCACTGGTGTGGAGGAACTCGAGTTTCCTGTACAGAGCTCTGACCTCCTCAACCCTACTGATCACATTTGGGATGAACTGGAACAGATTGCGAGCCAGATCTTCTCATCCAACATCAGTACCTGGTACGTCCTGTTAATACTTCATCATACAAAGACATTGTAGACAATTGTGCTCTTCAGACCTTGTGATAACAGTTTGATGAAGACTTTTTTCTGTTCCAGCATGGCTGTGCCCCTCACAAATTCCCACAAACACACCCTAAGATCTGGTGGAAGCCTTCTCGGGAGATGTTATAGCCACAAAGGGGGGCAACTCCCTACTAACAACCATTGTTTGAAATAGGATATCCAACTCTGCAAAGACATGGTTTGACCCATTTGGTGTGGAGGAACTTGAGTGTCCTGCACAGAGCCCTGAGCTCAACCCTACTGAACACCTTTGGGATGAATTGGAACACCGATTGTGAGCCAGATCTTTGCATTCAACAACAGTACCTGTGACATCCTGTTAATACTCCATCATACAAAGATATTGTAGATATCTGTATTCTTCCAACATTGTGGTAACAGTTTGGTGAAGACCCCTTTCTGTTCCACCATGACTGTCCCCTGTGTACAAAGCCAGCTCCAGAAAGACATAGCGTGACCAGTCTGGTGTGGAGGAACTTGAGTGTCCTGCACAGAGCCCTGACCTCAACCTTACAGATCACCTTTGGGCTGAATTGGAATGCCAATTGTTATCCAGGTCTTCTTATCCAACATTAATACTTGACCTCACAAATGGGCACAAATTCCCACAGACACCCTCCAAAATCTTGTGAAAGTCCTCTCAGAAGAGTGGAAGATATTATAGACACAAAGGGGGGCGGGGACTCCATATTAATGGCCATGTCTTTGGAAAGGGATGTCCAAAAAGCTCATCGAGATGTGATGGTCAGGCATCCACAAACTTTTAGCCGTATAGTGTAACATCCAACCTTTTACTTAAAGGAGTTGTAAAGGCAGAAGGTTTTTTTTATCTTTATGCATTCTATGCATTAGGATAAAAAATCCTTTTGTGTGTGGTAGCCACCCCAGCACCCCCCTAATTACTTACCTGAGCCCCATCTCTCTCCAGCGATGTCCACAAATGTCTAAGCCTCCCGGGACACTCCTCCTGATTGGCTGAGACACAACAGCGGCGCCATTGGCTCCCGTGGCTGCCAATCAAAGTCAGCCAGCCAATCAGAGGAGAGAGGGGGTGGGGCCGGGGCGGGTCTTCGTGTCTGAATGGACACAGGGAGCTGTGACTCGGCTCAGGTGCTCCCCATAGGAAGCTGCTGACTGTGGGGGGCACTCGATAGGAGGGAGGGGCCAGGAGCAGCAAAGAGGGACCTGCGAAGAGGAGGATCCGGGCTCCCCTGTGCAACACCAACTGCACAGAGGAGGTAAATATAACATGTTTGTTTTTTTAAAACAAGACTTTACAATCACTTTAACAAAAATGGCAATAAGTTTAATTTGCCACATGGCCATTTCAAGCTTTGGTATACACACATATATATATATATACAGTTGTGCTCAAAAGTTTGCATGAAATTTTGGCATTGATATTAAAAATATGACTGATTATGACAAAAAAACTTTCTTTTATATAACCTCTTGAGCTCCGGAAAGGTTTTACTCCCTTCATGACCAGGGAATTTTTTGCTATTCAGCACTGCGCTACTTTAACTGGTAATTGCCGATAAATAGAGCTTTCTTTAGGTGGTATTTGATCACCTCTGGGTTTTTTATTTTTTATAATAATACAAATATAAATAAACAATATAAATATAAACAATATAAACAAAAAAGACCTAAAATTTTGAAAAAAAACCCTAAAACAATATTTTCTACTTTCTGTTATAGAGCATATCCAATAAAATGAAATTCAGTCATAAATTTACCCCATCTATGCAGTGCTTCACCGGAGGCTTCCCTTGCTCCTCGGCGGCGGCGGCGGCGGCGGCGATGGCTCTCCCTTCCCCTGCTCTCCACGGGCATCAGTGGCTTCTGTTTCCTCCCTCCTTCTCAGTGGCCAATTGGGACTCTTCTCTTTTCGGCCAATCAGAAAACAGCTCTCAGACCTGCTTCTGATTGGCCAGATTGAGGATCAGTTTTACAACAGCAAATATTCATTCGCTGTTGTAACACCTGGGTGGGCTCATGGCGCAATGCCCGCCCTATTTTGGAGCCTATTAGAGCCTAGGGCTCTAATCAAGTGCTTAAAAAAACCACCCCCGCTGCTGTAATTCATGTGCCTGGTGCCCTGAAAGGGGCCGGACGTATGAATAGGGGATGGCCGCGGCAGCCATGGATATCTATCTATCATGCTATGCATGAACCTATATTCATATAGGTGGTGGTGTGGAGAGAGGGGGCAGAGCCCAGGCGCCCCTAATGTATGGGCCACCACTGCTAATCAGTGCTCATCAGTGCAACCTATTAGTGCCCATCAGTGCCGCCCATCAGTGCCCATTAGTGCAGCTTCATCAGCGCACATCAATGAAGGAGAAAAATGACCTGTTTGCAACATTTTATAACAAACTATGAAAAATGAATTTTTTTTTGGCTTTTCAGTGCCCCCTACCTGTGCCCATCAGTACCACCTATCAGTGCCCATCAGTACCACCTATCAGTGCCCATCAGTGCAGCCTATCAGTGCTCATCAGTGCCACCTATTTGTGCCCATCAGTGCTGCCTACCAGTGCCCATCAGTACCACCTATTAGTGCCCATCAGTGCCACCTATCAGTGCCCATCAGTGCCACCTATCAGTGCTCATCAGTACCACCTATCAGTGCCCATCAGTGCAGCCTATCAGTGCTCATCAGTGCCACCTATTTGTGCCCATCAGTGCTGCCTACCAGTGCCCATCAGTACCACCTATTAGTGCCCATCAGTGCCACCTATCAGTGCCCATCAGTGCCACCTATCAGTGCTCATCAGTGCCACCTATTAGTGCCCATCAGTGCTGCCTACCAGTGCCCATCAGTACCACCTATCAGTGCCCATCAGAGCCACCTATCAGTGCCCATCAGTGCAGCCTATCAGTGCTCATCAGTGCCACCTATTAGTGCCCATCAGTGTCGCCTACCAGTGCCCATCAGTACCACCTATCAGTGCCCATAAGTGCCGCCTATCAGTGCCCATCAGTACCACCTATTAGTGCCCATCAGTGCCACCTATCAGTGCCCATCAGTGCCACCTATCAGTGCTCATCAGTGCCACCTATTAGTGCCCATCAGTGCTGCCTACCAGTGCCCATCAGTACCACCTATCAGTGCCCATCAGAGCCACCTATCAGTGCCCATCAGTGCAGCCTATCAGTGCTCATCAGTGCCACCTATTAGTGCCCATCAGTGTCGCCTACCAGTGCCCATCAGTACCACCTATCAGTGCCCATAAGTGCCGCCTATCAGTGCCCATCAGTGTCGCCTACCAGTGCCCATAAGTACCACCTATCAGTGCCCATCAGTGAAGCCTATCAGTGCCCATCAGTGCCACCTATTAGTGCCCATAAGTGCTGCCTATCAGTGCCCATCAGTATCACCTATCAGTGCCCATCAGTGCCACCTATCAGTGCCCATCAGTGAAGCCTATCAGTGCTCATCAGTGCCACCTATTAGTGCCCATCCGTGCCGCCTACCAGTGCCCATCAGTGCCACCTATCAGTGCCCATCAGTGCCACCTATCAGTGCCCATCAGTGCTGCCTACCAGTGCCCATCAGTGCAGCTTCATCAGCGCACATCAATGAAGGAGAAGAAATACCTGTTTGCAACATTTTATAACAAACTATGAAAAATTATTTTTTTTTGGCCTTTTTGTTTGTTTAGCAAATAATAAAACCCCCCAGAGGTGATTAAATACCACCAAAAGAAAGCTCTATTTGTGTGAGAAAAAAAATGATTCAAATATCGTTTGGTTACAGTGTTGTATGACCGCGCAATTTGTATTCAAAATGTGACAGCGCCGAAAGCTGAAAATTGGCCTGGGCAGAAAGAGGGGTAAATGTGCCCGGTATTGAGGAGGTTACATTTTATAAACTTATTAAAAAAAAAAATTAAAAAAATGAAGCAGAATTCTCAAGTGCCCGGAACTTTATTTCCTGTTACATTTTCCAAGCAGACGTGTAAATAAAAATGAAGTGGCGCGGCCCGAGTGAATCCATTAATTGCGTTCCGTGCGTTTCTTGTTGACTTTCAGCATTAGTATTAATAGCTTGGAACTTTAATAATAAAAAAAAATAAATAAAAAAAAGAATCATTTGACAAAACATCGCCATGTAAACAGTGTTGACTAGTAATCTGCTACTTTGTAATACCCCAAAGATGTCGGAGAACGGATGGATAATAGCGCCGGGTATTTGTCTTCGACTCAGAAATGCAAAACAGGCAAAAAAAAAAAAAAAAAAAGGGAGTAAATATTGAAAATTGTCTAATAAATAATGTATCAACAGCTTAATGTTCAGTGTGATCCGCTCAGCGGCACAAATTCCTAATAGTGGAAGTTTTGAAGTAAGAAAAATGCCTCCCATTAGGTTAAAGTGTGTAAGGCTGACTGCCGGAGAGAGATGTGCATCGCATCGCATCGCAAAGTCCTGTACTTTCCACAATTTATAAAAACTTTTTGCAATTGTATTATAATATATCGCTGTCAAATTGAAGCTCAATTTTCAACAGAGACTTTGATAGCGCGGGGGAGGGGTCTGCTGTCATTTTTAGACTCCATTTCTCATGTTTTCCTATCTTGGCAAAAATATTTAAAACCAAAGTGGGCCCAGCATAAGATATCCACTCACCGGCAAACTTTATTAGGTACACCTGGTTCAATTGCTTGGTAACGCAAATAGCCAATCAGCCAATCACATGGCACCAATTCAATGCATTTAGGCATCTGGACATGGTGAAGACGACTTGCTAAAGTTTGAACTGAGCGTCAGAATTGGGGAGAAAAGGGGATTTATGGTGCATCCGGAAAGTATTCACAGCGCTTCACTTTTTCCACATTTTCTTATTCTTCAGCCTTATTCCAAAATTGATTAAATTCATTATTTTCCTCAAAATTCAACAATCCCCCATAATGACAACGTGAAAGAAGTTTGTTTGAAATCTTTGCAAATTTATTAAAAATCCCATGTACATAAGTATCACAGGATCCTCCCCTGTACATGAGTATCACAGGCTCCTCCCATGTACATGAGTATCACAGGCTCCTCCCATGTACATAAGTATCACAGGCTCCTCCCATGTACATAAGTATCACAGGCTCCTCCCATGTACATGAGTATCACAGGCTCCTCCCATGTACATAAGTATCACAGACTCCTCCCATGTACATAAGTATCACAGGCTCCTCCCATGTACATAAGCTTCACAGACTCCTCCCATGTACATAAGTATCACAGGCTCCTCCCATGTACATGAGTATCACAGGCTCCTCCCATGTACATATGTATCACAGACTCCTCCCATGTACATATGTATCACAGACTCCTCCCATGTACATAAGTGTCACAGGCTCCTCCCATGTACTTAAGTATAACAGGCTCCTCCCATGTACATAAGTATCACAGGCTCCTCCCATGTACATATGTATCACAGTCTCCTCCCACGTACATAAGTATCACAGGCTCCTCCCACGTACATAAGTATCACAGGCTCCTCCCACGTACATAAGTATTACAGGCTCCTCCCATGTACATAAGTATCACAGGCTCCTCCCATGTACATGAGTATCACAGGCTCTTCCCATGTACATGAGTATCACAGGCTCCTCCCATGTACATGAGTATCACAGGCTCCTCCCATGTACATGAGTATCACAGGCTCCTCCCATGTACATAAGTATCACAGGCTCCTCCCATGTACATAAGTATCACAGGCTCCTCCCATGTACATGAGTATCACAGGCTCCTCCCATGTACATAAGTATCACAGACTCCTCCCATGTACATGAGTATCACAGGCTCCTCCCATGTACATAAGTATCACAGGCTCCTCCCATGTACATAAGTATCACAGGCTCCTCCCATGTACACAAGTATCACAGGCTCCTCCCATGTACATGAGTATCACAGACTCCTCCCATGTACATAAGTATCACAGGCTCCTCCCATGTACATAAGTATCACAGGCTCCTCCCATGTACATGAGTATCACAGACTCCTCCCATGTACATAAGTATCACAGACTCCTCCCATGTACATAAGTATCACAGGCTCCTCCCATGTACATAAGTATCACAGACTCCTCCCATGTACATAAGTATCACAGACTCCTCCCATGTACATAAGTATCACGGCTCCTCCCATGTACATAAATATCACAGGCTCCTCCCATGTACATAAGTATCACAGCCTTTGCTCAATACTTTGGTGAAGCTCCTTTGGCACCAATTACATCCTCAAGTCTTGTTGAGTATGATGCTACAAGCTTGGCACACCTATTTTTGGTCACTTTCTCCCATTCTTCTTTGCAGGACCTCTCAAGCTCCATCAGGTTGGATGGGGAGCGTCGGTGCACAGCCATTTTCAGCACTCTCCAGAGATGTTCAATTGGGTTCAAGTCTGGGCTCTGGCTGGGCCACCCAAGGACATTCACAGAGTTGTCCCGTAGCCACTCCTTTGTTATCTTGGCTGTGTGCTTAGGGTTGTTGTCCTTTTGGAAGATGAACCTTCAACCCAGTCTGAGGTCCAGAGCGCTCTGGAGCAGGTTTTCATCAAGGATGTCTCTGTACATTGCTGTGTTCTTCTTTCCCTCGATCCTGACTAGTCTCCCAGTTCCTGCCGCTGAAAAACATCCCCACTTTATAAACCTGGTTTGGCTATGTACAAGAACATTATTCTACTTTGTATTCTATGAATGTATTGTACAATGTAATACTTCGGAATGTGCTTTGTTTATTGTACTGTTAAAAGTTGTTATTAAACTTTATTCTGATTTAAAAAAAAAAAAGAAAAACATCCCCACAGCATGATGCTGCCACCACCAAGCTTCACAGTGGGGATGGTATTGGTCAGGTGATGAGCGGTGCCTGGTTTCCTCCAGACATGACGCTTGTCATTCAGGCCAAAGAGTTTAATCTTTGTTTCATCAGACCAGAGAATTTTGTTTCTCGTGGTCTGAGAGTCCTTCAGGTGCCTTTTGGCAAATTCCAGGTGGGCTGTCATGTGCCTTTTACTGAGGAGTGGCTTCCGTCTGGCCACTCTTGACTAAGGCCCTTCTCCCCCAATCACTCAGTGTGGCCAGGTGGCCTGCTCTAGAAATAGTCCTGGTGGTTTGTCTTGGGGGGGATTTCGGGGATTGGGGGGAATTTGTGCTGGGGGTGGATTTGGAGTGGGAATGGGAAGGATGTATACTTGGAGGGGAAATTTGAGGGGTAGGGGATTTGTGTTAGGAGGGGTGACCTTTTTATTTTTTTTTGCTGGGGGGTATTTGTGCTGGGGGAATTTGGGGGGGAAAGATTTGTTCTGAGAGGGGGCATTTTTTTTGTTGGTGGGGGGACCTTTGTCTTGGGGGGGGGGTTTTAGGGATGGAAAGGAGATTTGTTCTGGGAGGGAGGATTTCAGGGGGAGGGGGGATTGTACTGGGAGGAGGGGAGATTTACGCTCAATTTTTTTTAAGGGGGGGGGGGTAATTTTTGCTGACACATAATGCTCATACATCTTGACATTTTCACCCGGTGTCTAGATGACCTTGTCCCGGCACTGCATAGACCCCCTTTAAGTCTTAGAGGTCCAGATTCCGGTGGCGGTGAATGCGGCGAGTAGCGGGAGTCGTACTGCCGGGTCTCGTATGCTCATTGGCCTAATAATGCATTTCTTTGTCGCTTCTAATGCCTTTATTTGATTTCCATGGACAGGGAGGAGGAAAGTTCTGTAAAGCCCTCAATCCCCGGCAGCTCGGTGACTTGCACGCAGTTGGGGACATCTGTCTTGGAGTGACAAGGGTGTTAAGCTCTATTTATCTAAGTTGGACATGCGGGCCTGCAGACGGCGGCACACCGCGAACAGACTGCATGAAATAGAGATTTTGGGATCGCCGCGTCTTCAATGTCAATAGGAATTAGGTGGAGATTTTATCTGCAGCTCTCAGTCAGCTTGATGCCTTTTTCAGCCTCAAATGCGTCCTTAAGTGGAACGTTCTGCATTTTAATGGGTGTTTAGCATCTGCTAAAGTGCAAAGAGGAAAAAAATAAAGAGTTTTTGCTTAAATCTGACCTCCAGCCTTCCCTTCGGTCTTGCAGAGTTGCATTGGCTCCTCTCCCGGATTGAACCGGCTTCCTCTGATTTCACTGCACACTGTGAGCTTCTAACAATGTGCATTAGAAGCTGCAGCAAGTCAGATAGAGCCCCGCCTCTTTTCCTGGCTGGCTTATTGTAGCACCCTCCTAGTTAGGCCGCTAGGAGGATAGGTACATTTAGTTCGTTTTGGCTCCTCAGTGATCATTGGAGCTGCTATTGGTTTCTTTGGGCTGTTCTAGATCTCACAGGTTGCAGGCTTGACTATTTCCCCCCTGCCTTCTAGAGGCTTCTAGAACATATGGGGCTGGGAGAGTCTTCTGGGGAGGTGAGCCCAGTAGGTGGCTGGGGAGAACATCTTGAGTAACCAGGTTCTTGTCCTGCTGGAGAAGGTCCAATGCTTCAGGGGCTGCAGCTCCTTCGAGGCAGTTCCACTGGAGTTTGCTGGTGTTCATCAAGGTCTTAGCTGTGGCAGATCTGAGGGGCTTATTCCTGTATATATATCCTATATATCCTAAGTATCTTTGAAGATAACTAAAGGACTTCCTCTAAGAATCTAGTCTGGAGTGCTCACTGAAGAGTGTCAGGTGGACGCCGGAGGGTGTGGAGCTGTCCTGTGACATTGTTAGTACTGACCTGAGCTTAAGAACATGGTGACTGTATGCTGCTTATTTTTGGGGTGATAAGGGACAGCTCTTACACGGTCTCAGTTCTGGCCATTCCCCTTTACCCCGAGACGACGACTGTTCAGAGAAGCCTAGCATAATGAAATGTGTCCTCCTGTTACTACACAGTGTTCTTGGAGTATCCCATACCACCCCAAACCCTCTCCTGTTCTTCAAGCAACAAATCTTAAAAATACATCCCCCTAGCCTGTTTATTTTTGAATGTATAGGGATGATTCTATTGTAATGAAGGACTCTGATATGATGGGGAGCCTCTGAAGTGAAGAGGGATCTCTGATGTGATAGGGGGCTCTTATATTTACCAGGGGCCTCTGATGTGATGGGGGACCTTTTATGTGATGGAGGATCTCTGATGTGATGAGGGACCTCTGATGTGATGGGGGGGTCTCTGATGTGATGAGGGACCTCTGATGTGATGAGGGGGATCTCTGATGTGATGGGGGGGTCTCTGATGTGATGAGGGACCTCTGACATAATGAGGGGCCTCGGACATGTTGGGGGATCTCTGATGTGATGGGGAACTCTGATGTAATGGGGGACCTCTGACGTGTTGGGGGATCTCTGATGTGATGGGGGGGGCTCTGACATGATGGGGCACCTCTGATGTGATGGGGGGGTCTCTGATGTGATGAGGGACCTCTGATGTGATGAGGGGGATCTCTGATGTGATGGGGGGGTCTCTGATGTGATGAGGGACCTCTGACATAATGAGGGGCCTCGGACATGTTGGGGGAACTCTGATGTGATGGGGGAACTCTGATGTGATGGGGGACCTCTGACGTGTTGGGGGATCTCTGACGTGATGGGGGGGACCTCTGACGTGATGGGGGTCTCTGATGTGATGGGGGGCCTCTGATGTGATGGGGGGGCTCTGACATGATGGGGCACCTCTGATGTGATGGGGGGGGCTCTGACATGATGAGGGACCTCTGATGTGATGGGAGGACCTCTGACATGATGAGGGACCTCTGATATGATAGGGTGGTGGGGTCGTTGATGTGATGGGAGGAACTCTGATGTAATGGGGATGTCTGATGTGATGGGGGATCTCTGATGTGATGGGGGGGATCTCTGATGTGATGAGGGGCCTATGATGCGATTGGTGGATCTTTGATGTGATGGGAAGACCTCTGATGTGATGGGGGCCTATGATGTGATTGGGGGATCGTTGATGTGACGGGGGATCTCTGATGTGATGAGGTGATTTTTGATGTCATGGGGGACCTCTGATGTGATGGGGACCTCTGATGTGATGGGGGATCTCCGATATAATGGTAAAACCTCTGATGTGATGGGGGGATCTTTTATGTGATGAGGGGCCTCTGACATGATGAGGGATCTTTAATGTAAGAGGGAGACTGATGTAAAGGGGGCTCCGATGTTATGGGTGAACCTCTGAAGTGAAGAGGGGCCTCTGATGTGATGGACATGTCTGATGTGATGGGAAAACCTCTGATGTGATGGGGGGGATCTCCGATATAATGGTAAAACCTCTGATGTGATGGGGGGATCTTTGATGTGATGAGGGGCCTCTGACATGCAATGCCAAGCTGCTGCTAATAAAGCAAACAGAATATTGGCATTAAAAAGGGGATCAACTCCAGAGATAAAACGATAATTCTCCCGCTCTACAAGACTCTGGTCCGGCCGCACCTGGAGTATGCTGTCCAGTTCTGGGCACCAGTCCTCAGGAGGGACGTACTGGAAATGGAGCGAGTACAAAGAAGGGCAACAAAGCTAATAAGGGGTCTGGAGGATCTTAGTTATGAGGAAAGGTTGTGAGCTCTGAACTTATTCTCTCTGGAGAAGAGACGCTTGAGAGGGGATATGATTTCAATATACAAATACCGGACTGGTGACCCCACAATAGGGATAAAACTTTTTCGCAGAAGAGAGTTTAATAAGACTCGTGGCCACTCATTACAATTAGAAGAAAAGAGGTTTAACCTTAAACTACGTAGAGGGTTCTTTACTGTAAGAGCGGCAAGGATGTGGAATTCCCTTCCACAGGCGGTGGTCTCAGCGGGGAGCATTGATGGCTTCAAGAAACTATTAGATAATCACCTGAATGACCGCAACATACAGGGATATACAATGTAATACTGACACATAATCACACACATGGGTTGGACTTGATGGACTTGTGTCTTTTTTCAACCTCACCTACTATGAACTATGAACATGATGAGGGATCTCCAATGTGAGGGGGAGACTGATGTAAAGAGGGCTCCGATGTTATGGGTGGACCTCTGAAGTGAAGAGGGCCCTCTGATGTGAACAGGGAGCTTGATGTGATAGCAGGACCCCTGATGTAAAGGGGGAACACTAATGTAAAAGTGGGCATTTAACGTATAGGGGTGCTCTGATATGATGGGGGCCTTGAATGTGATGTATTTTGCATACTTTAAAAGCATACTACCACTGAAAAAAAGTCGAAAAATCCTGTCCTGAGCTACACCTGCAGACTGAGAGCTCCAAACTCTAGGTGAAGGAAGAGTAAAATCATCCCTCCAGAGTCCCCTTCAGTCTTGCACAGTTGTCCAGGCTCCTCTCCTGGACTGAAATGGCTTCTCTGATTTCACCGCACACTGTGAGCTTCTCACAATGCAGCAATGGATCACAAAAAATAATAATTCTTTTGCCTGCTGAGGTCACAAGCGATTGATAACTATGAAATGATTGGTTGCCACAGAGGTGTATGTGGGCCAGGATGGGGGAATATTGTAATAATAAAACAGAAAAGGAGCAGCCATGTTGCTAGTATAGTTTCCAGTTTGGGAGTTTTCGTTTTAACAACTATACTGTCCTCTGGCGGAATACATCTAAAGATGGCCGCCCTCGCTGGTCACAATAACAGGTTTGGAGCTGTAATATAATAATTATATCCGGCTACATTTTTCTCTTCCAGCAATCCCGGTCTGATGTCGCGGTCCTGACCCGGATCATTAACAACACGAATGTGAATCATCGGGACGCTCCTTATTGAAGAAGGATCTCCAAAGGGACCTCAGACTTTATATATCAGTCATGTCCCCGCTCATGGCGGACCAATGAGAATACAATCACAACCCCGAAATAAAGAATTAAATCATAAGACGGAAGGAACGGATTCCGAAGACTTGTCTGACCTCCAATTACTCCGTACAAAGCACAGAATTAATAAGAGAAGAGGAGCGCGGGATGTGAAACCCGTTAACACTAATTCCTCATCATAGGGAGGACAATGGGGAAATTTTGGTGCCTACATAATGAATAGACTATATACAGTATATGGTATGTTTGCTGTATATATGAGATCCTATCACTATTAGACTAGAAGTTGGACTGTATAGACCAGATCAGGGTTTCTTAACCAGGGTTCCATGGAACTGTAGGGTTCCTCCAATGGTTGCTAGAGGTTCCTTGAGCAATGACCAATTTTTGCCTCTCGCATAAGTTCCCAGTGACACCAATGATCTTTTTAGCTATCTGTAGGGGGGAAATTATTCCCCAAGACTGCAGATGTGACCACAGCATTCTTCCACTGACCATCACACCAATGTATCACGAGTTGTAGATATAGCCATTTTTAACAGGGGTTCCTTCAGACCGAAACGTTATTTCAAGGGTTCCTCTGTGTTGAAAAGGTTGAGAAAGTCTGGACCAGATGATTGTAGCGACCTCCTAGACCTCCAGTGGCCTGATGGTAACCTCAAGGGTTAGGGAGAGCTGGTGTCCTTCCTTGTAGAGTGGGTTCACTGGCATGGTGGGTGTCATACAAAATGAAATGATGGGCGCCAGTCACTTTTTGAATGAGAACAAGAGATTTATTGTCTCTTAACAAGAACTGTGGGAGAGCGGGCACCCTTAAGTAGATGCAATGTTAATTGGCCGACTCCGAGACACTATAGGTAGACAGCTATACAGGGAAAGGCCTCCAGCTGGATATCACATCTGCATAGGTAGGACCGCTGTTTCCTATGGCAACTGAACCTGTAAGTCACTAAAAATAATTGTACATAACTCTTGGTAACACAGAATAGTTCTTCTCTTATCTCACAGTATCCCACTGTAGGTCTTCACTCACTGAGCTCCCAGTCTCTCACTAGACTTCCAGATCCCAGCCGTCTCCAGATCCCCTGAGCTCTTCCACAGCTATCCCACTGCATTCTCCTCAAGTATTACCCCCGCTAATCTGCTGGGTCCCTGGCTTGGCACTGGCTGAATCTTTCCCACTTCTGAGAGGACTGCTCTGGTACTTGCTCAAGCTTACTCACAGTGGTCTCCGGTAATAAGGTGGATGGTCTCTTAGTGGCGACTGCTTACCCTCTACCTCCGACCACACTTGGTTCCCCGTCTGGCAGAACCTTCACAACTCGGTTGGACTCCAATCCTGCAGTCCCAACCTTGGAACCTGAACTTAAAGACTTTGTGCCACAGACTGCAATCGACACACTTTGGTGTGTTGAACGGACTCTTCTGTGGAACCCATTCACAGGAGGACATTGACAGCGCCTGGCGGGTTCTGTGTTGCTTTAAGGACGCTGTATGGTGCGCCAGAAAGCACCTCATCCACCAGTGGGAGAAAGGATGTCCATGGAGGAATGTCGCAGATTGGTCCACAGTCTGCTCAGAGACTATAACTTGATGGACTTTAAGGAAGAAGAGGAGGTCTGAAGATGTCCCCCCCCCCTATGTATCCTTTGGCCGTTCAATAAAGCTTCAGGCCTGTGAACTCTCCCCCCCCCACCCCCTACCCCCATTACACCCGTTGCATGTTGAGATGCAATTTGTCTGACTTGCTAGTAACATGTTTTTAGTTAATGCTTTCAGGGGAATGCGGCGTCATGCATGATGTGATGTTTCAGGGTTTCATTATTCTGCGCAACACATCAGGCATCACACCGCAGGATGAATGGAATTTATTTGTATGCTTGGAAATGTATTGTTATGTAGTGTATTTATGCGCTGAGTCGCAGTACAGAGTGGAATGTACCCTGTCGAAGTATTTGTTTTTTGTATATTTCTATGCAAAATCAGGGCTTTTTCTCAGCAGGGATGTGGGGGAACGCAGTTCCAGCACCTTCATAACTGAATTTATGCAATGGCAAAGGGTGCTGGGATGTTCTGGAGGGTCTAGTAATGCTGGCTGCTGGGGAATCTATTGTTGCTGGAAGGGATCTATTTTTGCAGAGAAAGGGGGTCTATTGTTACTGTGGAGGTCTTCTGTTGCTCCAGGGGATCATTTGTTGCTGGAGTGGGTCTTATGTTGTTGGGGGTGGGGGCAGTTGTTGCTGGGAGGGATCTACTGTTAAGAGAGGGGTCTGTGTTGCTGGCTGCTGGAGGGTCTATTGATACTGGCTACTGGGTAATCTATTGTTGCTGGAGGGGATCTATTTTTGCAGGGGAGGGTCTATTGATGGTGGCTGTTGGGAGACCATTGTTGCTGGGGTGGATCTATTTTCCTTTGGGTGTCCATTGTTGTTAGATCTAGTTACTGCTTTCATTATCATTAACAAATTCCATACAAAATAACACCACAAAATGATACTTAGTTCTGAAAGGGGTGGTACTGGGAGGTGGGTAAGGGGTGGGCCCTCAAGCACTAAGGAAACTTCCGGGATCAGGTGCAGATGAGCGACCAGCATGCACGGCCCGTCCTCGCACATGCACGCCCGTTCTCGCGCATGCACCGCCCGTTCAAGCGCATGCACCGTATATACTTCTGACGTTGGAAGTGCCCGCCCCCCCCTTGTGATGGCAACAAAGCCGCCCTCGGCGCTGCCCACTGACTCCTGGGAAATGTTGACAAGCATCTCCCAGGAGCACTAGCGAGCATGGGCGACGAGGGAAATGACGTCAGGCGACAGGGAGAGGAGGAGGCAGATTACGAGGGACCCCCCTAGCAACAGTCATGAAAAGGTGAATAAAAAACAAATTTTTTTTCCAAATGTTATTAATTGTTTTTAATGCAGCTGAATAATGCAAAAATAATTTTAGGAGTGGAACTCCACTTTAAATTAAAGGTCAGACACACTTCACAGTTATTTTACTGCTGACCGCCAACGCCCAGAGGCATGGGCATCCACAGAACTTTTTTCAGAGGGGGGCATCATTTTAAGCTCACCCTTGCAATATAAAAAGATGTACATTCTCTAGGCTATATTTATATGGGCATGGTATGCCTGGCCTGAGTAATTTCCAATACAAAGTATTGCTCCTCCTAACTGCTATTACCTGTGGTTCTTCTTCTGTTGCTTACAACGGTATACGCCACTCACTTCAGATTAGGATTTCCTGTAATGTGATGATGAGCAGGCACTGGCAGCGTATCACTCAGCGGCTCGGCCACTGACTGCACTGAGTGGGCGGCGGATCTACACAGAACATGTACACAGGCAGGCAGCCAATCACTGAAGAGGAGCGGCGGAATGGCCGAGCTGCCGAGCCATCTCATCCAATGATCGGGCCGGGGAGGTGAGGGAGGGACATCAGATGTGTCAGGACAGAGAGCAGCCTGCTTACTCAGAAAAGGTCAGCGGCGGCCACGGCGGACAATGCAGCTGGCAACTGTAACAACTTCTTGACAATTCGGGGGGAGGGGGGGGCAATTGCCCCCCCTTGCCCCTACCTGCGGACACCCATGCCCAGAGGGTGGAATTGAAGAGACCAACCCCCACCAGCCAAAAGGCTCAGAAGACTCCACTCCTCATGATCAGCCGAAGGCAACCAAGGAGCATTGGGCGAGGGGCTCTCCCAAAGAGAGAAACCAACACCCCCCACACACACACACACACACACACACACACACACACACACACACACACACGGCCCCTGACATCACCAAAGAGCCACACATATCGTTCAGTATATATAATGCTGTACAGGACTGTCAGAGACTGCAGACCTAATAGAGGAAATGAGGGTCAGAGAGTGAGGACATTGGGGGAGGGGGCTGGGGGACAGGATATATTGTTGGGTGGGGAGATGCTGCAGAAGACAATACAAATCTGGGAAGATGTTACATGAGACTGGTAGAGATCAATGTTATGGTCTTAATCAATGTTCCCACTAAAGACTGCTGAGGGCCACACATCATATACCAAAGAGCCGCGTGCGCCCCCCCCCAGGCTGTAGGTTGGGCTCCAGGGTGCCAATGGCTTGACCCTGCATCCTGGTAACAAAAATTGCCCCGGTCTCTGCCAAAAGGCCTAGCCCATGAAGTAACAGGTGTTGATGGCCTGGTGCTGTTTCATAAAATGGGATCCCAAACCCATCGTGTTACTCCAGCGCTGGGTCACCACTCCCATTGCCCCTCAGAACCACAACAGGGAAATACTCCCAAACTTCACCCTACCCAGTGGGGGCTTAATTTGGGTTTTTTTCCCACCAGAAGGGCCCTCAGGACCCCCCATCATACCAGCAAGGATACTATACAGCCAGCCAGCCCAGCTTGAAGATCAGAATGATGGCAGAGTGCCCCCTACTGCACAATGATAAGAACAGGTACTACACTTCATCTTAACCAAAAGGTGAAGAAAGGATTCATGAGTTCCTCTACCACAGACCACCAACGCCCAGAAGGGTGGAATTGAGCCACTCTGCCGCTAGGCAGCTACAGGTTTGAAGCCTGCACCCCAGACCACTGAGGGTCATCTGGGCAAAATTATAGGCTATCCCATGTTGTATATAAAGCCAGAGCTGATTGGACGATTCAGCTTAGGGAGGAATTTTGATTTTTTTTCCACCTAAATATAAAAAGAAAATTCTAATGTTAGGATTGTGATTGGCAGGGGGCTCAACGAATAATCCAATCACAATTTAGTATATACAAGATGAGACGCAGCAGTGAGCAGAGACCGTGCCGGCCCAGCTGCATGTTGTGCTGTGAAAAGCATTCTGGGTATTGGCAGATGGGAACAGATTTACATATTTAAAGAGTTAAAAAAAAAAAAGGTTGAACTCCCATCCGCTTATCAGAGATGAAGACTTTGTACCGTTTTATCAGTTTTTAGATAAACAGATTGTTGGAAGAAATATAATCTTTGTTGCTTTTTTTCTTTTTTTTAAAGCCGTGCCTCTGTATGGAATGTGATTATTGATGATATATGTACACTATGTTACACACTCTGCTTTCTTGCTTGTAGTTCTCACAATGCAAGCCTGATGAGCCAACCATCGCATTAAAATCAACGCACACCCTGTGTGGCTGAAAGCTCAACAGTGATTTTCTTAGAGCTCCCTCTAGTGGTTATCCTACACCCCATTCCATATCCACTTGCCCTCCAGAAGATTTACCCCCCTTCATGACCAGGCCATTTTTTTTTTTGCCATACAGCACTGCGTTATTTTAAGTGACACTTGCGCGGTCGTGTGACGTTGTGTACAAATAAAAATGACGTCCTTTTTTCCCCACAAATAGAGCTTTCTTTTGGTGGTATTTGATGTGAGGTTCTTATTTTTTGCGCTATAAACAAAAAAAAAAGAGCGACAATTTTGGAAAAAAATATATATATATTTTCTTCTATAAAACATCCAATAAAAAAATTGTAAAGAAAATCAAATTTCTTCATCAATTTAGGTCGATATGTATTCTGCTACATATTTTAGGTACAAAAAAATCCCAATTAGAATATATTGATTGGTTTGCGCGAAAGTTATAGCGTCTACAAACGACGGGATAGATTTATGGACTTTTTATTCTTTTTTTTTTTTACTAGTAATGGCGGTGATCGGTGATTTTTAGCGGGACTGCGACATTGCAGCGGACATATCTGACACCAACTGACACTTTGTGGGAACCAGTGAGACTAATACAAAGATCAGTGCTAAAGACATGCACTGTCACTGTACTAATGACACTGGCAGGGAAGGGGTTGAATATCTAGGGGTGATCAAAGGGATAAATGTGTGCCTAGCCAGTGTTTATGTGCGCTGCTTTTACTAAGGGATGTGATTTGCAGGGAAACAAAATCCATCACTTCCGCCATCAGGATGGAGATCTGTATTGTTTAGAGCTCAGTTCTGTGCCTCTCCTCGCCGATCAGCGGGTGCCGGTGGTCATCCATTGCACCAGCCGATCGGCTTCTCCTGTGAGCAATCACAGCAGAGGTGGCGCGCCAGAAGCGCACGTGCACACTCCCCCTCCTATGCTGAAGTGCAGAATCACATGTATATACGTGATTCTGCACAGAGCGGCCGCCCTCTAGCAGTAAAACTGGATATATGGCAGTTGGCAACTGGATATAGATTACAACTTTTATCAATATAATAATATAAAGAGTAACATTGTAAAAGTGACATAAAAATTACTTTGAAGTAAAACTTTCATCAGAAAATGAAGTCCTGCTGGATGACTTCGGCCCCTTTTGCAGGTATAGATATGTAAAACATTAAAAATAAATAAGTATACTGTTTAAAATCAGTAATGTACGGTCTCACCCTGCTCTGCACATGCTCAGTTGCTCACTATTCTAGGCACCGTGCCTAAAATCAGAGCCCCTAGAGCAGGGGTCTCAAACTGGCGGCCCTCCAGCTGTTGCAAAACTACAAGTCCCATCATGCCTCTGCCTCTGGGTGTCATGCTTGTAACTGTCAGTCTTGCAATGCCTGATGGGACTTGTAGTTTTGCAACCCCTGGAGGGCCGCCAGTTTGAGACCCCTGCCCTAGAGGCTGATCAGCTGACAACTTTAAGATTTACTGTTGCTGAAGGGGGAAGAAAGCAAACAGGAATGACGCCGACTGCGCAGGGGGAACACAAATTAGGGAGGAAGCAGTGGCATCGGGAGGGGGGGCTGAGGGGGGCCGGAGCCCCAAGTGGGCCCCCAAAAAAACCCTGGGTCTCGGGCATTCATAATTGTATTATTAGCTCCGAGCGGCCGCAAACAAAGAGTCAGACTGCCACTGACTGTCTCACTCAGCGCAGCCAGGGGGGATCAATCTGACTCCGAGCATGACCAAGTGACATAACAAGTCCCGCCTCCTGGACCTGGCAGCGCCTATGATGGGCGCCGCACTGCTCCAATGCCGGGACCGCGGGACGTGTGACGTCCATCATAGGCGTCCAGGAGGAAGGAATGACACTGCGGCCGCCCCGAGCACTATGAGATCCCCCGCTCGGCGCTTGCTCTGTGTAAATGGGCGGGCCGCGGGCGGCTCTCTTATCCTGCTCTGGCTGCCTGGTGCGTGCAGCCTGCTGTCTCTAAGTGGTCATGAATGGGATTGGCACCGCACACTACAGGTAAGGCTGAGCTGCAGCCTGCAGGAGTACCAAGAGGTCACCTGAAGTCTGACGTGAAAAAGGTCCCACCAGGGGATCCGAGCGACCAGCTGACACGTCTACCGGCTGGCCGAATACCCGAATGAAGCCGGAATCGGCTCCAATCGGGTCTCCGATCTAGTAACCCGAGACGATGTCATGACATCACTTCTAGTTTTCTCGGCAGCCAATGGCGCCAATTTGAAAAAAAAAAAACGAGTGTTTCAAAACGCATTTTTGAATACTTTTAAGGGCAAAGGAGGGATTTGGGGGTCTATAGCTCTTATATCCCTCCATAAAGAGGACCTGTCACAGCAATAAAAGGATCCGATTTTTTTTTTTTTTTTAAAGAGAGACAGTGTAAAAATAAATAAAATAAATAAATAAATAAATGATAATTAAAGAAAAAAAAATTTAAAGCGCTCCGTCCCGCGCGCAAAAGCGAACGCATACGTAGGTCGCACCCGCCTATGTAAACAGTGTTCAAACCACACGTGTGAGGTATCGGCGCGATCATCAGACTGAGAGCAATAATTCAAGCACTAGACCTCCTCTAAACTCTAAACTGGTAGAAAACTTTAAAGTAACGCCTATGGAGATTTTTAGGTACCGTAGTTTGTCACCATTGCACGAGCGTGCGCGATTTCAAAGCGTGACATGTTAGGTATCTATTTACTCGGTGTCATCTTTCACATTATACAAAAAAAATGGGCTAACTTTACTGTTTTTTTTTTTTCAATTCGTGAAAGTGTCTTTTTTCCCAAAAAATTGTGTTTGAAAGACCGCTGCGCAAATACTGTGCGACATAAAAAATTATTTGCAATGATCGCCATTTTATTCTCTACGGTCTCTTCCAAAAAAAAAAAATGATATAATGTTTGGGGTTCTAAGTAATTTTCTAGCAAAAAAATAGTTTTCGAATAGTTTTCAAATCAATTTCGAATAGTTTTCGAATTCAAATCCTTTTCCAAAGAGAATAAAATAGAATGGAAATTAAAGGGATAGAATAGAAAAAAAAAAAAATAAAATAGAAATAATATAACCATCTTCTGAAATTCGAATAGAAAAGAATAGAATAGAAAATAATATAATTCAAAAAAACAATAGCATAAAAACAGAAATAATATAACCATTTCCCAAATTTCAAATAGAATCAATTTGAATTTGAATAGAATAGAAGAGAATAGAATAGAAAATAACAGAATAGCATAGAACAAAATATAGAACAGAATAGAAAGAATATAACCATCTTCATATTCTAATCTATTCTTTTCCATTCTATTCAAATTCGAATTGATTCTATTTGAATTTTGGGAAATGGTTATATTATTTCTTGTCTTTTCTGTGTGTTTATTCTATTTTATTCTATTTTTTTCTATTCAAATTTACTCTATTCGAAATTCAGAAGCTGGTTATATTCTTTCTATTCTATTCTGTTGTTTTTTTCTATACTATTCTGTTATTTTTTATTCTATATTAATCTATTCTTTTCTATTCTATTCAAATTGATTCTATTTGAATTTTGGGAAATTGTTATATTCTTTCTATTCTATTGTTTTTTTAATTCTATTCTTTTCTCTTCTGTTATAGTCTATCCTTTTTTGTTCTATTTTATTCTTTTCTTTACTTAGGTATTCGAATTCAAACGTATTTTATTTGAAATTTAAATTTCAGAAGATGGTTATATTCTTACTATTTTATTTTATTCTTTTTTTTTATTCTATTCTATTCTATTCTATTCGTTTATATTCTATTCTTTTATTTTATTTTCTATTTTGTTCTGTTTTATTCTATTATATTCTATTCTTTTATTTTCTGTTTTTTTTTTATTCTATTATATTTTTTTCTATTCTATTTTATTCTCTTTGGAAATTGGAAAACTACTCAAATTCGAAAACTATTCGAATTCGAAAACTGTTCCAATTAGAACACTATTGAATTAGAAAACTTTTCGAATTTGAAAGCTATTAGCATTCGAAATGGATTCGAAAACTATTCGAATCAATTCGAATTCGAATTTCGTCCGAAATTTTTTTTTTGTTATTTTGGATTCGTTTAAATTCGGTACTATTGCAATTTGTCAATTCGGAAGGAAATGAACTGCACATGTCTAGGCAGCAATAAACAAGTCCAAAGAAAAATATGCCACTGAATAAAAGAGATGAAATACATTCTCGGAGAGCAGACCTTTTCCCATCACTCCGAGGAGAACACAAATACTCCAAAACCCGAAAAGACAGATCCAAAGCCCATACAGACTACGTGCCCCCAGCCTGGGCAGCCAATCAGGATGGCAAAGACAGATTTAAAAGGCCAGAGGGAGAACAGGCTGTGCCAGTTGTGTGACTAGGGGGCCCCTGGAGGGTGAGCCCCACTTCCTGCTTTGGGGCCACAAATACTCAGAAATGAAACCCACTCAGTTCCCGAGGCTCATCCTGGACTTTACCTCCATAGGGAAGACGCAGATTCACGTTCCCTCCACCCAACATGGAACAAGTCTCTACTTCTGTTAATAATGATAACGGACCAAATTTTCAATATTCAAAGATTCTGATGTATCCGAATTTCTGAATCTCAATAGTAACAAATCCAAAATAAATTATACCGAAACAAATTATCTGAATTCAAATTTGAAATGGAAACATATTGCAATAAATACAGTAAGGTTCCAAAGTAATAAGATGATGATTAGACATGTGCACTGACTAGAAAATGTGTTCATTTTAGTTTCATTTGGTTTTTTTGCTTTTTTCGGAAATTCGAAAATTCGGAAATCCGAAAATTTGAAAATCTGAAAAAAAGAATCAGTAAAGTCTGAAATAATAACTAACTAATGATAACTAACTATTAAATTATTGGTATTGGAATTTGCTTACAAATTCGGCTGTTAGTTAAAGGGGTTGTAAAGGTAAAAATTTTTTCACCTTAATGCATTCTATGCATTAAGGTGAAAAAACTTCTGACAGAACCGCCGCCCCCAGCCCCCCCGTTTTACTTACCTGACGCCTCGAAAGTCAGCTTCGCGTTCCTGACATCTGTTCCTCCGCTCACCCTGGCCGCTGATTGGCTGCAGTGGATGGATTGAAAGCAGCGCAGCCGGGGGCAGGAGGCGGAGCCTAGCAGAGCAGACATGCATTGTTAGAGCTCCACACCGCTGAGGAGAGAAGAGAAGGACAAAGCGGAGCCTGCAGGCTCAAAAGGTATCCATTTGAACCTTTTTGCCCCAGGGAACAAACTGTGAAAGTTTGGGCAGGAAATATGGTACTGGGAGGAAACCGTGGCAGAAATAAAAATCACCTCACAAAGAGCTCACAGGCACTCACTGCAGCTGAAGCAGCTCCAGTCACCTCACAAGATACAGCATCAGGGCGCTCTCACAGACAGAAAATGTCACAGCAAGACTCTCCATTTGAGTCAGATACAGAACAAATCCTCTCACAAACTTCTCCACAAGCCTCCTCAGTATCCCCAGTAATATTATTACAATTTGAAAAGATGCTTCATAAGGCTTTAAAACAAACCTCAGACCAAATAACAAAAAGCCTAACCAAAGAAATAAGAGAGCTGGGAAACCGCACTGCAGCCTTAGAAATAAAAATGGATGAAATTGAAATTACAACCCAAGAAAATATAACAGAATTGGAACAATTAAAAAAAGAGAATTTAATACTTCAAACTAAGCTCGAAGATTACGAAAATAGAGCCAGACGTTCAAACTTGCGCATAAGGGGAATACCTGAAACTGTGACAGACCTGCAATCTACTATTACTGCTCTATTACAAGAACTAAAGCCAGATATCCCTATTGAACGTTTAGAACTGGACAGAGTACACAGAGCCCTCACAGCCAAAAAGAAAGATGGACCCCCACGTGATATAATCACAAAATTTCATTATTACAGAACGAAAGAACAAATACTAATTGCTGCAAGAGAAAAAAAGGAACTTAATTTTCAAGGACACAATTATCAAATTTTTGCTGACCTATCCCAACTTACTATTACTAAAAGACGATCCATGAAACCCCAACTAATGGAACTGCAACGCCACAACATTATGTATCAATGGGGCTTCCCCTTTTCAGTCAGATTTAACTACCAAGGTACAATTTACAGAAGCAGATCAGCAGATGAACTACAACAAACCCTTTTAAAATTAAATCTGACAGAACCCACAAGCAGCAACTCTCCCACACGCAGAAGAATGGCATCATCTTCACCTTTAGGCAGCACCCAGAAAATTTCAGAACAAAATGGGAATCATCATTCTCACAAAAGAGGCCGTTATGCCACATCATCCATGGACCAAGAAGATTCAATGGACTGACATCCTAATTCCTGATATCTCTTCATTTATTATACTAAGAGATGGTTCTCTATAAAAAACCTATATTTATAACTGAATGTAACTGCATTCTGATAGTCACACACTGTGTGGGATCATGTTACATTCCAGTTATATTTCTTATTACTTCTGATTCATATAGCCTTAGAATATATAAGTGAAATAAGGAAATTCTTGTTCAGTTATATATTATCAGGTAATAATAGATGTATTACTTTTTAGGACAAATATGTTCAATAATCCAGAAGTAATGGAAGCTTTTTCTTTCTTTTCTTAAAACAAATATATTATTATCTAACTAGTTCCTAGAATTATGTTTTTGTTTATTCTAATCTGAAGCAATACAACCTCAATTTTATGAGTTAACATATCTAAACAGTTGCATATGAATAAAATATGTAATTGTTTACTCTAAAATGGTTAAAATCCCAAAATAATTCAAACTATCTTCATCAATACCAAAGTTATTAACAGTACCTTTCTAACTGAATTATTTAGCCTAGGGCAAGACTAACCATATACAACCACCCTGGAATAAATAATTTCAACAAAAACTATATTCTGCACTCCAATTAATGAAACATCATTTTGATGTCTTTTGACATAGCACTTCTCTCCTGTAAGCGGAAGATCCGTGTACCCCCATTAGCCCTCCTCATTCTCCCAATCATATTATGTGGGAGTGTGACGAAGGCACTTATTCCCCTGAGAGAGATATTTACTCTCTTTCACGGGTAAATTGTGATTACTTGCAAAAAATAATTTATACAATGTATCATTTAATCTCATATGTTTTTTGTTTACTCTTTACTCCAGAATTCACTGGTTTCTTTTCTATCTATTCATCTCTTCAGTCCACACAGGTTGATCTGCGCAGTCAGCTCTGCATAACAAAAAGTAAGTCAAAACTATTTGATCTATTGCCATGGCACCACTGAATATACTTTCCCTGAATGTTCAGGGAATAAATGTCCCTCAAAAAAGGACCAAAGCCTTCCGTACTTTCCATAACAAGAAGGCTCACATAGTATGCCTCCAAGAAACACACTTCACCAAAGATTCTACTCCAAAATATATTTCTCCTTTTTATCAACAAATTTACACGGCTTCTGCCTGTACCAAGCAAAGGGGAACTCTAATTGCATTTCACCGATCCACACCATTCACCTTATCATCAGGAATTAAAGACCCAGAAGGTAGATACCTGATACTCATGGGTTATATAATGGATACAGCAATCACTGTGATTTCCTACTACGCTCCTAACAAACAACCTACACCATTCCTCTCACATATATTACAAGTGATTAATTCACACAAAATAGGAACAGTGATAATGTGTGGGGATTCGAACCAGGTCCTCCTCCCATTTCTAGATAAATCACCTTTTACACCATCCAAAATAACCTCTAGATTACCTTTTTCTCAACTTCTTTCCAAATACAATCTGGTAGATTCATGGAGAGAAAGTAACCCAATGAAAAAGAAATTCACTTATTTCTCGCACCCTCATCAAACCTTCACCAGAATAGATCATATTTTTCTAACAATAGGAATGATACCAGAAATTATTGCATCAGATATAATTCCGATTCCGTGGTCTGACCATAATGCAGTATACACTACTATAGCCTCAGCCATACCAAAAGCGCATGACCCAACGTGGTACTTACCGGACATAATGCTCAAACACCCACTACATCAGATGGCCATTGAACAAGCTTTAAAGGAATACATATCAATTAATAATACAACAGACATCTCCCCAATAACACTGTGGGAAGCTCATAAGCCTGTCTTGCGTGGTACAATACAAAGACAAATGGCACTATTTAAACGGGAACGCAAAAATCTAGCAAAAAAACTAGAACTCAATTTTAATGCAGCCTACATATCATTTCAAGATAATCCATCTCAGAGTACAAAATCTCATCTGGAAAAATCTAGATTGGAATACGATCTATTTCTCACTGAGTCAGTTGATAAATCCCTCAAACGCTCCAAACACAATTTCTACATGAATACAAACAAACCTGGTACATATTTGGCTCGGGCATTAAATTCAACTAACAAATCTTTCAAACCAATACGTTTGAAATTATCAAAAAATGTTTACACTTGTAATCCAGTTAAAATAGTCCATAAATTTCACTCACATCTCGCAACTTTATACAAGACAAACAATGAATTTAATCCTACAGAAGCTGAATCCTTCTTCTCAAAAATAACCTTACCTGAGTTATCTCAGAATCAAAAAAGCAGTTTGGATGAGCCTATAACTATAGATGAAGTTGCTAACGCCATAAAAGACCTAAAACTTAACAAAAGACCAGGCCCAGACGGCTACTCGGCTTTATACTATAAAACATTCTCAGAAATACTCTCTCCCATTCTCACTGAAACTTTTAACAAACTTCTAGATGGACATTCTTTTCGGCAAGAAACACTAATGGCAATTGTTTGTATGATCCCAAAACCCTTTTCTGATGATACTTCCTGTGTGAATTATCGGCCTATCTCTCTGTTAAACCTCGATATTAAATTATTAGCAAAAATAATAGCAAAACGCCTCAATAGCATTATAGGAAAATTAATACATAGAGATCAAGTAGGCTTCATGCCAAATAGACAGGCAGGCGATAATATACGCAGGGCAGTGTTATTGGCACATATTGCTAAAAAACGGAAAATCCCTTTATGTTTTCTATCTCTCGATATTAAGAGGGCATTTGACACAGTATCCTGGCAATATATGCAATATTCATTACAAAAATGGGGTTTTGGACCCCACTTTTTAACATGGATCAAAGCATTATATAATAAACCCAAAGCCTATATAAAATATGCTGGATACAAATCTGAAGCCTTTAATATCGAAAGAGGTACCCGACAGGGTTGCCCATTATCTCCCTTATTATTTGCCCTTATACTCGAACCCATGGCCCAATACATCAGAACAAACCAAACTATAACTGGCATTGAAGTAGGAGGTATTACACACAAATTATGTATATTTGCAGACGACATATTACTTTTTCTATCATCACCACAGGTCTCTGGTCCTAACTTAATACCAGCTCTTGATGGATTTGCAGCCCTATCCGGCCTTATGATTATACCTAAGAAATGCCTAGTGCTTAATATTTCACTCACAAACATGGAATTGATCCCGGCTAAGGCTGCACTCCCATTCACATGGGCAGAAAAATCAATCCCATATCTTGGAATTCATTTAACAGCATCTCATTCTGACTTATTCTCAACCAATTATCCTCCTGTATTAAGACAGATCACAAATCTAATAAAACAATGGTCGCAACTTCCTTTATCCTGGATAGGGAAAATTAATGCAATCAAAATGACTATTCTACCCAAATTGCTTTATCTATTCAGAGTCCTCCCTATTCCAATTCCTTCCTATTTTTTGAGAATAGTACAAAAAAGAGCAACTTCGTTTATATGGGGCTCTTCTAAACCACGTATACCTATACACACACTACATCTTCCCAAAAATAAAGGAGGCCTGGGATACCCTAATTTTACTAACTACTACAGAGCAGCACATTTGGCCAGTCTGTCCAAATACCATGCAAAACAGGAAATCCCATTATGGGTATTTATAGAGGCTTCAGAAAATGACCCTCTATTAATATCAAATTTATTATGGCTTGATCCTAAAGACCGCTTTAAAATTCATAATCCCATAACTAAACACTTCTTATCTCTCTGGGATAAACTAAAAACCAAATATCAGTTACAATCTCCACACAATCCTCTCCTTTCTTTTATCAGAAATCCGGCCTTTTATCCGGCATGGATCTACCCAAATTCTTTTAAAGCTTGGACAACATCAGGCATTCAGACACTAAATGACTTCATAGCATCTAAATCATTCCTTTCATTCCCATCGCTTAGAGAAAAATATGATCTACCAAACTCTGAGATATTTAGATATCTCCAAATCAAAAATTTCTATACACCATTCCTAAAGGGGGATACACCATTATCCCAATTATCCATTTTTGAATCAATCTGTACAAAAGATCCACTTGCTAAAGGTACAATTTCATCACTTTATAATCAATTATATGGAGTAGCAAATCTTAATAGACCCTCTTACATTCAGAGGTGGGAGGAGGACCTGGGACGAACTTTAGAAGACACGGACTGGTCTAACATATGGCTCACATCTAAGTCATCTTCACCCAACATCTTAGCACTGGAGACAAATTATAAAGTCCTAACTCGCTGGTACCTTGTACCCGCTAGAGTGGCAAAATATTCACCTAATACCTCAGCTCTTTGTTTTCGAGGATGCCCAGAAATAGGCACATATTTACACATATGGTGGACGTGCCCAGTAATCCAAACCTTCTGGAAGGAAGTTTTCGTGATTGCATCTAAAATATTTAAAAAGCTAATACAACCAGATCCATATTTAACTCTACTTAATCTAAAACCGGAATGGTTAACACTCTCTCAATTCAAACTTATGATCCAACTAATAACGGCTGCAAAACAAACAGTGGCCAAGGCATGGAAATCTCCTACATTGGTACTAGCAGAAACAATTCACAGAATGAATAATACAATGTCCCAGGCTAAGATGGTAGCCATCGATCAAAATCAAATTCCAAAATTTGAAAAACTTTGGCACCCTTGGATAAAACAACAGTTCCTGTCAAATTTCAATGACTCTGTCCTGTTGCCATGGTAACAGATTAAATGACTTACAGAGACACCCATTCTAAGGCTTCAAAGAGAACTAAAAAGAATAATAAACTGACGAGCGGGACAACCTTGTGGACCATACCTCTACCTTTCAACCCTTTTTCTTCTTTCTCTTTCCTTTTCTCCACCTTACGATTAAAGCTCATTATCAGAATTTATTTGACCTATATACACTCTACTTGTAAACAATATGTATAGTAGGTATAAATCATTTAAATACCTACAAAAGTAACTAAGGAAATGATATATATCTTTAATTTAGGTTTACGTGAACCCAATGTTTAATATTTGAAATTTCATGATATTTACCTATATAAACCCTACTGTAAAACAATGAGCTTACTTTATAAATCCTTGTAAACTTACTTTATGTATCTTTATAACATTGTATACTCAATAAACTTCTTTTGACAAGGAAAGCAGCGCAGCCATTGGCTCGCGCTGCTGTCAATCACATCCGATGACGCGGCGCGCCGGGGGGCGGGGCCGAGTGATACAGCGAGCGGCTATAGTCGCCGGCTGTATCACGGGAGCGCGCCCGCAAGCACTCACCACCGTGCGAGGGAGCTCGCATTAAGGTGGTAAATGCTTGCGGGGAGGAGCTGAAACAGCTGCCGAGGGACCCCAGAAGACCAGGTTCGGGGCCACTCTGTGCAGAACGAGCTGCACAGTGAAGGTAAGTATAACATGTTTGTTATTTTAAAAAAAAAAAAAAAACACCTTTACAAACGCTTGAACGTAACGAGTATGAATTTATCCGATGTTATGAATTATCTGAAATAACGAATGCCGCATCAAAACAAATGGAGTGGAACAAATTAATAACAAATAATAATAATAAAAAGGTATTATTATTATTGTTATTTATTATTATTAGATCGCTACGTTCCATTCATTTAGATACGGCCATCGTTATTTCAGATAATTCATAACTTCGGATAAATTCATACTCGTTACGTTCACTAACAGCCGAATTTGTAAGGAAATTCCAATACCTATAATTTAATAGTTATTATTAGTTAGTTATTATTTCAGATTTTCCGGTTTTCAAATTCTCGGATTTTCATTCTTTTGAATTTTCAGATTTTCATTTTTAATTTTGGATTTTCAAATTTCCAAATTTTTGAATTTTCAAATTTCCGAAATTTTGAATTTCCAGATTTTTGAATTTCCTAATTTCGAATTTCTGAATTTCCGAAATTTAGAATTTCCGAACTTCCTAATTTCCGAAATTTCAAATTTCTGAATTCTAATTTCCCGAAATTTACAAATCTACGAAATTTCCAATTTCCGAATTTCAAATTTACCAAATTTTGAATTTTCCAATTTCCAAAATGTAGAATTTCCGAATTCCAAATTTCCGAAATTTCGGAAATTCGAAATTCGGAAATTCAAAATTTTGGAAATTGAAAAATTCGGAAATTCGGAAATTTCGGAATTACCGAATTTGTCAAAAATCACTTATACAGCCCACTTCCTGTTTCCTGTCTGGTCATTAGTCTAGGCTTATGACAGGGAAGGGGGATGAGTCACAAGAGGGCCAACGAGAGCTGCAGAGCTGGAGGTGTGCCTCTGTGTAAATCCAGGAAGTAAACAGGCAGCGGCTTCAGTTGCCCACAGTTAAAATGGCTGCAGCCAGACTCAGTGGAGGGAGATTTCTGCAGCATATTTGGCAAGTACAGAATCACAGTATATATAAAATAATATGCAAAGTGGTTGGAGGGAAGCTTCAGAATGGCAAAGATGTTTTTTATTAGAAATTATGTGAGCAGACTGCAGCTCCTCTTTAAAAGAGAAGTATGGGGTATTCTTTTAAATTGCATCCACCTCGGTGGATGCAGCATCTGTCCCACGCCGGCTCGAACACAGAGAACCGAGCGATTAAACACTACTGATCGCTCGGTTCTCCCAGCTCCCTGAGCAGAGAGCTGCTGACTGTCAGTCACCGGCTCTCTGCTCTGCACCCTCCTCACTCTTTGGAGCGCTGAGCTGTGGAGGGGGGTGGGAGTGGCCGGCTCAGTCTCTTAGCGGCTCGCTGATCTGGGTGCTGGTTCAGCCATGTGGGCAGATCCTGACAATATGGTCGCGATCTTTCCTGAGCCTGGACTAGCTCTGTGACGTCAGCCGACAGCTGGCTTCGGCCCGCCGTTCGCTGAAAATAGGTCACAGGAGTGCAGAACAGACGGCACTCCCGTCATCCGCAGGAGAAGTACACCCATATAAAACAGATCAGAATAGAAAAACAAAATAGAATAGAATAGAATAAAATAGAATAGAAAAGAATAGAAAATAAAAGACTAGAATAAAATAAAATATAATATAATAAAACAGTATGGAATGGATCAGAATAGAAAATAAAAGAATATAGTAGACTAAAACCGAATAGAATAGAATAAAAGAGAATAGAATAGAAAAAATAGAGTAGATTAGAATAGAAAAGATTTGAATAAAATAGAATAAACATAGCTGTCTTCCAAAATTTGAATACATTCTAAATCAATTTGAAAATAACAAACATACAAAATGATTCCGAATATCCAAAATGAATTTAGAAAATGAATCATTCTGACATAATGAGTAGATTTGAAGTTTTGGGGCATTTATGAAGTGACGGGTTCTCTTTATTGAGATGTTAGGGGGTCTGTTAGACCCCTAATGTCTCCGCTGCAGCTACCTAAGCTCATATTCAGCTTGATTAGCTGACGTAATGCACGTCACTTTTGGGTTCATGCCCCCGATGTAGGATCATCAGCAAATAGAAATGAACTGATTTACTCCAGCTTACCCGGCTGACACCCGCAATGCCCATCACCAGGCACCAGTGGTGTAGCGTGGGTTGTCAGCACCCGGGGCAAGGCAAGTAATTTGCGCCCCCCCCCCAACCTGCGGACTTTTATCACTCCCCGAGTCCCTTCAAATACAATAGTACTGACCTACCTGATTCCTATACTGACCATTACACACTACACTGACCACTATACTATACTGTCCACTACACTAAGAACTACACTGACTACTATACTATACTGTCCACTACACTAAGAACTACACTGACCACTATACTGTCCACTACACTGACCACCACACTACACTGACCACTACACTGAGAACTACACTATACTGACCACTATACTACACTGAGAACTACACTACAGTGACTATTACACTGTCCACTACACTACACTGACCACTACACTAATCACTATACTGACCACTACACTGACCACTATACTGTCCACTACACTACACTGACCACTATACTACACTGTCTACTACACTACACTGACCACTACACTGACCACTATACAGACCACAATACTACACTGACCACTACACTACACTGTCCACTACACTGACCACTATACAGACCACAATACTACACTGACCACGACACTGCACTGTCCACTACACTGACCACTACACTGTCCACTATACTACACTGTCCACTACACTACACTGACCACTACACTACACTGTCCACTACACTACACTGTTCACTACACTACACTGACCACTATACTACACTGTCCACTACACTACACTGACCACTACACTACACTGTCCACTACACTACACTGTTCACTACACTACACTGACCACTATACTACACTGACCACTACACTACACTGACCACTATACTACACTGACCACTACACTACACACTATACTGTCCTGCCTAATCTTCCTATACTGACACTACATATACGGCGCCTGTCTCTTCTCTCCCCCCCGCCCCCCCTCCTCACCTTCTTGTCTTGCATCGGTCTGGAGGATAGGAGGAGGAGAAGAAGACAGCGGCCCCGGCGGCTCACACTCTCCAGTGCTCGTCTCCCCTGCGCTCCGGCCGCCATATTCAGTGTTTCCCTGCGCACTGTGATTGGGCGTATGGGGGTCATGTGCGGAGGCGGGACTTCAGGAGCAACCGTGATCGCGGATAGGCCAGCCCCACGCCGCACATGACCCCCATACGCCCAATCACAGGGCGCCAAACACTGGACATGGCAGCGGAGCGCGGGGGACACAGGAAATTAAATTAGGAGGAGGCAGCCAGTAGTGACACTACTGGCACGAAATTGTGCCCCCCTAAATGTCGCGCCCGGGGCCACGGCACCCCCCGCACCCCCCACGCTACGCCACTGCCAGGCACACAGATTGGACATTGGAGCCCAGGATACAAGGTGGGTGGAGGGGGGTGGCTTGTTCTAATGATTGTGGAAGTGATTTGGTGGCTTTTCCAGCTAACCCAATCACTTCCACTAGAAAGCCAACAGCCAGATTGAGAACGATACACACACATAGTAAGAAAAACAAAACACTAAAAGTGAACCGAAAACCAAAAAAAAAGTGTATGTGGACAAAAAAGTGCACTTAGGGTGAAACACATGGTCCTCTCTGGAAGAGGAAGTACCCCCCCAAGACACAAGACTCCTGATGGGGGCAGGGCCACCCAGGTCCACCTAGTCCAAAAGGCTCAGAAGACCCCGATCCTCTTGATCAGCCAAAGGCAACCAAGGAGCATTGGGTGAGGGGCTCTCCCAAAGAGAGACCAACCCCCATCACCCAAAAGGCTCAGAAGACTCCACTCCTCATAATCAGCCCGAAGGCAACCAAGGAGCATTGGGTGAGGGGCTCTCCCAAAGACAGACCCCATCCCCCCGCTCACCAAAAAGGCTCAGAAGACTCCACTCCTCATGATCAGCCGAAGGTAACCAAGGAGCATTGGGTGAGGGGCTCTCCAAAAGAGAGACCCCATCCCCCCGCTCACAAGAAAGGCTCAGAATACTTCACTCCTCATGATCAGCCGAAGGCATCCAAGAAGCATTGGGTGAGGGGCTCTCCCAAAGAGAGATGCCATCCCCCTGCCCGCCAAAAAGGCTCAGAAGACTCCGCTCCTCATGATCAGCCGAAGGCAACCAAGGAGCATTGGGTAAGGGGCTCTCCCACACAGAGACCCCATTCCCCCGTTCACCAAAAAGGCTCAGAAGACTCCACTCCTCATGATCAGCCGAAGCCAACCAAGGAGCATTGGGTGAGGGGCTCTCCCAAAGAGAGACCAACCCCCACCACCCAAAAGGCTCAGAAGACTCAACTCCTCATGATCAGCCGAAAGCAACCATGGAGCATTGGGCGAGGGGCTCTCCCAAAGAGAGAAACCAACCCCCCCACACACACCCCCGCACCCAAAAGGCTCAGAAGACTCCACTCCTCATGATAAGCCAAAGGCAACCAAGAAGCTTTGGGCGAGGTACTCTCCCAAAAAGAGACACCAACCCCCCCCCACTCAAAAAGCTCAGAAGATTCCACTCCTCATGATCAGCCGAAGGCAACCAAGAAGCATTGGGTTAGGGGCTCTCCCAAAAGAGACGCCATCCCCCCGCCCACCAAAAAGGCTCAGAAGACTCCACTCCTCATGATCAGCTGACGGCAACCAAAGAGCATTGGGCGAGGGGCTCTCCCAAAGATAGACCCCATACCCCCGCTCACCAAAAAGGCTCAGAAAACTCCACTACTCATGAACAGCCAAAGGCAACCAAGAAGCATTTGGTGAGGCTTTCTCCCAAAGAGAGACACCAACCCCCCGCCACCTTTCCCAAGGCAGGAGAGTAAAGATCCTAGGGTCCACACATCCTCATCCCCTCTAGACCTCAGGATAGGCACAAAGACCCATTTCCTACAATCTGGTGAGTGAAAATAACCCATCTATAAAGTGCAGGCGACACATATGTGGAGAGACAATAAATAAAAAAGGTGCCAATGCAGTGGTTGTCAACTTATGAGCTAAAGGGGACCTCAAATGTGGCCCCTGACATCACCAAAGGGCCACACATATCGTTCAGTATATATAATGCTGTACAGGACTGTCAGAGACTGCAGACCTAATAGAAGAAATGAGGGTCAGAGAGTGAGGACATTGGGGGAGGGGGCTGGGGGACAGGATATATTGTTGGGTGGGGAGATGCTGCAGAAGACAATACAAATCTGGGAAGATGTTACATGAGACTGGTAGAGATCAATGTTATGGTCTTAATCAATGTTCCCACTAAAGACTACTGAGGGCCGCACATCATATACCAAAGGGCTGCGTGCGCCCCCCCTGGTGGCAGGTTGGGCTCCAGAGTGCCAATGGCTTGACCCTGCAGCCTGGTAACAAAAATTGCCCCGGTCTCTGCCAAAAGGCCTAGCTCATGAAGTAACAGGTGTTGATGGCCTGGTGCTTTTTCATAAAATGGGGTCCCAAACCCATCGTGTTACTCCAACGTTGGGTCACCACTCCCATTGCCCCTCAGAACCACAACAGGGAAATACTCCCAAACTACACCCTACCCAGTGGGGGCTTAATTTGGGTTTCTTTCTTTACTTATTTATTTATTTCAGGTACTTATATAGCGCTGTCAATTCACGCAGCGCTTTACATATACATTGTACACGCTCATCAGTCCCTACCCTCAAGGAGCTTACAATCTAAGGTCCCTAACTCACATTCATATACTAGGGCCAATTTAGGCAGAAGTCAATTAACCTACCAGCATGTCTTTGGAGTGTGGGAGGAAACCGGAGTACCCGGAGGAAATCCATGCAGACACAGGGAGAACATGCAAACTCCAGGCAGGTAGTGTCGGGGTTGGGATTTGAACCAGTGACCCTTCTTACTGCTAGGTGAAAGTGCTATCCACTACACCACTGTGCCGCCCTTCCCGTCAGAAGGGTCCTCAGGGCCCCCCATCATACCAGCAAGGATACTATACAGCCAGCCATCCCAGCTTGAAGAACAGAATATTGGCAGAGTGCCCCCTACTGGACAATGATAAGAACAGGTACTACACTTGATCTTAACCAAAAGGTGAAGAAAGGATTCATGAGTTCCTTTACCACAGACCACCAACGCCCAGAGGGTGGAATTGAACCACTCTGCCGCTAGGCAGCTACAGGTTTGAAGCCTGCACCCCAGACCACTGAGGGTCATCTGGGCAATGTTACCCTCCATCCCATATTGTATATAAAGCCAGAACTGATTGGACGATTCAACTTAGGGAGGTTTCTATTTTTTTTTTTCCTAAATTTTTTTTTAAAAAGTTCTAATATTAGGATTGGGATTGACATGGAGCTCAATGAATTATCCAATCACAACGCAGTATATGCAAAATGAGATGCAGCAGTGAGCAGAGATGATGCTGGCCCAGCTGCTTGCTGTGCAGTGAAAAGCATTCTGGGTATTGGCAGATGGGAACATATTTACATATTTAACAACTTGCCATCCGGGCCAATTCTGACACTTCACTCCTACATGGAAAAATCTCATTTTTTTTTTGCTAGAAAATTACTCAAACATCATATATATATATTTTTTTTAGCAGAGACCTTATAGGATAAAATGTTGGGTGTTGCAATTTTATCACACGGTATTTGCGCAGCAGTTTTTCAAATGCACTTTTTTGGGAAAAAAAATCTTTCATGAATTTAAAAAAATAAAACAAAAAAACACTACAGTTAGCCTAATTTTTTTGTATAATGTGAAAGATGATGTTATGCCGAGTAAATAGATACCTAACATGTCATACTAAAAAAGTCTACACTTTAAACGCCTTTACAGGTTAGCAGTTTAGAGATACACAGGAGGTCTGGGGCTAGAATTATTGCTCTCACTCTGACATTCATGACAATACCTCACATGTGTGGTGCCATCACCGTTTACATAAGCGTGCCGGAGTAACGTATGCGGCACATTAGCATGGAAGACAGTGGGACGGGGGTGCTTTAAAAAAACCTTATTATTTATTTTATACAAAAATGTTTTTTTACACTTTGTTTTTTTTGGATGAACTTTATTGCTATCACAAGGGATGAACAACATTCCTTGTGACAGCATGGGCCATGACAGGTCCTCTTTATGGAGAGATGTGGAGTCTATTAGACCCCACATCTCTCCTCTGGTCTCCAATGCAGCTGATCACACACAGATCGCTCCAATCGGCTTCTTTACTGACCACTGACTGGTGCCCAGGTAAACAAAGAGGCAGAACTGGAAGTGACCACATAACTCGTCTCTCCCGGTTTCTGGGGGTTACAGAGAGGAGGGAATGACGTCACTTCCTCTCTCTCTCCGTACATGGCAGCCATCGCTGCCGGCCGTATCGCTCCCGGGGCGCCACGATCGTATGGCAGAGCCTGGGAGAGGCGTCGGCGGGAGGGGGGGTGGGACCCCCTTCCGCCACCTGCAGGAGTGATCGAGTGGCTAATTAGCCACTCGGATCACTTCTGCAAGAAAGAGAATTGCCGGCTGCAAATTTACATACCAGAATGATACCTGTATGTGCACCATTATGGGTGCCCGGGCGCTGCCCCCTCTCTTCTCGCCACCCCTTATATGGAATGGATAGATTCATGCATTCATCTATCCATGCCCACCGCAGCCGCCCCCTATTAATGCGTCCGGCCCCTTTCAGGGCACCGGGGGCATGAATTACAGTGGCGGGGGAGTTTTTTTTTTAAGCACCTGATTAGAGCCAGAGGCTCTAATAGGCTTCAAACTAGGGTGGGCTCGGGTCGCAGAGGATGTGGCCGGAGCCCACCCAGGTGTGTTACAACAGCTCTGACCGCTGCTCTCATCGCCCGCATCCAGGGTAAGGACAGCGGGTGGGGGGGGGAAGGGGTTTGCTATGGGTGTTGGTGCCGTGCCGCGTGGGGGGGGGGGGGGGTGGGTAGGGGCAGTTGTGCTAGTGCCACTCCACCGGCGGCCGGGGGGGTTGTTTGCTGACCCACCCCAAAAAAAAAACACCACTAGCTGCCACTGAGGTGCGCAGATCATTCCGGTATAACCAGAGGAACGTCCTCCTGGCAGGAAGTGGTTAAAGGGGAACTAAGAGGGGAAAAAAGATTCAATTCAAAGTTTAAACTCACATCTGCGGATCGATACATAAACTTTGGAAATTTTATCGGGGATTGAGATTTTGTATCTTTTTTTTATTTTTCGTTTATATAATAAAATAGGACCCCCCCCTCCCCAGTGGTGATCAAATACCACCAAAAGAAAGCTCAATTTGTGTGAAAAAAATGATACAAATGTCATTTGTGTGCAGCGTTGCATGACCGAGCAATTACCAGTTAAAGTAGCGCAGCGCCGAACAGCAAAAAATGGTCTGGGCATGAAGGGGGGAAAATCTTTCAGGAGGTCAAGAGATTAAATCGGTATTAAACCCAAAAGCCAACATTTATCATATTGCAGCTTTCCCATTCTTAGGCCCCTTTCACACGATCGGACCTGTCAGTTTTGACGGGCGCTCCATGTTAGCCTATGGAGCGTCGGATGTCAGAGGACACATGTCCGCTGACATCCAACCCCGTCCGATCCGCTAAAAGCAGACGGATGGGCCTACGTCCAGGTCCGTCGCTGGCGGATCGGGTGAGATCTGATGAAAACGGACACGCTGTCCGTTTTCATCCGATCCCTCCATAGGTGGCAGCGGCGTCTGACAAGCCCCTCCCCCGCTCAGTGAGCAGAGAGGGACCTGTCATCCGCCGGCTCAGCGGAGATCAACGGACAGATCTCCCGCTGAGCCGGCGGACCGAGGCGGGCTCAGTAGAAACGGAGTCCGCCTCGTGTGAAAGGCGCCTTAGATGTGATGGTTGGAAACTGGACAGTTTTTGGGGTGAAGTATGTGCGGCTGTTTGCGGAACCTTTGAAGAATCCAACCCGGGAAGTGTTACCCCATCACTAAGGATCAGGGAAAGGGGACACAACTCCGAACCTGACTGGCCTATCCCCTGGGAAGCGGTCAAAGCTGACAGCTAATCACAGGTGGCTGAGAGATTCCCCACCGCACATATGCAAGGGGCCACTTGAAGACCCCGGCCTTTTCTGGCACTTTTTGTTTACAAGTTTAAATCTGTATTTTTTTGGTAGAAAATTACTTAGAACCCCAAAACATTATATATATATTAGCAGAGACCCTAGGGAATAAAATGGCGATTGTTACAAATTTTTATGTCACACGGTATGTGCGCAGCGTTTTTTCAAATGCATTTTTTGGGGGGAAATGATAAACTTAAATGAATTTAAAAAAAAAACCACAATATTGTGTTGGAGGACAATTTGGAATGTTTTATTTTGCCATGTTTATATGCTGAGATTTCACATAAAATGTGTGTATTTAACGAGAGCCGGAAATAGAAACTTTAAAGAGGACTACAAATCCCAGCAACACAGCCACAATGCAGAATACCACCAGCTATAGGGGGTGTATATAGAGAGCCATGCATTGTATATAGAGAGATGACTGCGCTGTACTGTATACAGGAAGATTAATTCATTATGCTGTATACAGAGAGATCCATGAATTGTGCTGTATACAGAGAGATCCATGAATTGTGCTGTATACAGAGAGATCCATGAATTGTGCTGTATACAGAGAGATCCATAATTAGTGCTGTATACAGAGAGATCCATGCATTGTGCTGTATACAGAGAGATCCATGCATTGTGCTGTATACAGAGAGATCCATGAATTGTGCTGTATACAGAGAGATCCATAATTAGTGCTGTATACAGAGAGATCCATGAATTGTGCTGTATACAGAGAGATCCATAATTAGTGCTGTATACAGAGAGACCCATGAATTGTGCTGTATACAGAGAGATCCATAATTAGTGCTGTATACAGAGAGATCCATGAATTGTGCTGTATACAGAGAGATCCATGCATTGTGCTGTATACAGAGAGATCCATGCATTATGCTGTATACAGAGAGACCCATGAATTGTGCTGTATACAGAGAGACCCATGAATTGTGCTGTATACAGAGAGACCCATGAATTGTGCTGTATACAGAGAGACCCATGAATTGTGCTGTATACAGAGAGATCCATGCATTGTGCTGTATACAGAGAGATCCATGCATTTTGCTGTATACAGAGAGACCCATGAATTGTGCTGTATACAGAGAGACCCATGAATTGTGCTGTATACAGAGAGACCCATGAATTGTGCTGTATACAGCGAGATCCATGCATTGTGCTGTATACAGAGAGACCCATGAATTGTGCTGTATACAGAGACCCATGAATTGTGCTGTATACAGAGACCCATGCATTGTGCTGTATACAGAGAGACCCATGAATTGTGCTGTATACAGAGAGATCCCTTTCATGGGAAATAGGAAAAGGTGGATACTTTTGTCACCATCTATACCAGGCTCACCTCACTCTACAGAGGTCTCAGGTCACATGACCTTTCTGGTCTAGGCATGACTTATATCCCTGACAGTAAAGCAGAGAGAGGAGCGGAGGGTTCCCCCACTACTGGTTCCTCTATTGTGCTGTATTGGGCTTGGTCTATAAATGTCTAGATTTGTCTCCTACATTGTGTGCGATGTCTACCATTTCCCTCTTACATTCTGTTGACGTCTTCTGTAGCTTTATTCCTGGCTGGCTAGTCTCTGCAATCTCTGTATTTATGTATCTGTTGCCCCTCGATCTGAAAACACAACGATTCCCATCATGGGATGTCCTGTGTATTTGTGTATATGTAATAATTATAATAAAAAATGGTGCGCTAATTCAAGAAGCTATGCAGCAAAAATAGACAAATATGCAGGAATGACAATCCTTAATTTAAAAAAAAAAATGCAGTAATATGCGATAATGTTGTGAAACAATAATAAAGTGCACTAATTCAAGAAGCTATGCAGAAAAAATAAACAAACATGCATGAATGACTGTCTCTCATTTAGGAAAAGAAAAAAAAATGCAATAATATGCGATAATAGACAAAATAGACAAATATGCATGAATGCCTATCTCTAATTTAGAAAAAAGCACAAAACAAAATTTGCAGTAATATACGATAATATGCGAAACAGTGATGAAGTGCGCTAATTCAAGAGGCTAAACCGCAAAAATAGACAAATATGCATAAATGACTATCCCGAATAATAAAAACAAAAAATACAATAATATATTATCTGATAATATGTGAAACAGTGATAAAAGTGCAGATGAATATCTGCTTTTGATTCAAGCACTTTTATCACTGTTTCACATATTATCGCATATTATTGTATTTTTTTTTTTTTTTGTAATGCGGGATAGTCATTTATGCATATTTGTCTATTTTTGCTGTTTAGCTTCTTGAATTAGTGATTTTTATCACTGTTTCACATATTATCGCATGTAACTGCTATTTGCTTTTTTTTTTGTTTTTTTTATTTATTTTTTATTAGGGATAGGCATTCATGCATATTTGTCTATTTTTGCTGCTTAGCTTCTTGAATTAGCGCACTTCATCACTGTTTTACTTATTATCGCATTTTATGTTTTTTTTGTTTTTTTTTTTTAAATGAGGGATAGTCATTCATGCATATTTGTTTGTTTTTGCTGCATAGTTTCTGGAATTATTGCACTTTTTCATTGTTTCACAACATTATCGCATATTACTGCATTTTTTTTTGATTATGAATAGTCATTCCTGCATATTTATCTATTTTTGAATTAGCGCACCATTTTTTATTATTATTATTACATATATACAAATACATAGGACATCCCATGATGGGAATCGTTGTGTATGCCAAGGGGCTAAAACTAGCTATGAATGGCCACGGTGGGCAGGCTAGCCATGAATTGCCATGGGGCTCAAACCAGCTATTAATGGCCATGGAAAACAGGCCGGCCATGGATGGTCATGGAGGACAGGGTAGCTACCAAAAGCTATGTTGGACTCACCAGTCATGAATGGCTATGAGAGACAGGCCGGCCATGAATGGTCATGGGGACAGTGTAGCAATCAATGGTCATGGTGGGCAGGCTAGTCATTAATTGCCATTGGGCTCAAACTAGCCATGAATGGTCATGAGGGATAGGCTGGCATTGAATGGGTCACATTGTTGCTGATGGTTTGGCCTATCAGGTTCAGCCCCCCCCTTCTGACCTGATAGGGCCTGGGCCTAGTACAGGAGTACTGCCTGTACCCCCCTATCAGCAAGCCTGCATAGAAAAACACTGCTCTAACACTCAGCTGTGACAGTTCCATGTCTTTTGGTCTGACACAAGATAAATCATGACTGATGACTGATGTCAGCATGACTGATCACATCTGTTGTAAAGTCCACCCTGCATATTTATCTTTTTTTGAATTAGTGCACCATTTTTTATTATTATTATTACATATACACAAATACACAGGACATCCCATGATGGGAATCGTTGTGTTTTCAGATCGAGGGGCAACAGAGGCATAAATACAGAGATTGCAGAGACTAGCCGGCCAGGAATAAAGCTACAGAAGACGTCAACAGAATGTAAGAGGGATATGGAAGACGTTGCACACAATGTAGGAGACAAATCTAGACATTTATAGACCAAGCCCAATACAGCACAATAGAGGAACCAGTAGTGGGGGAACCCTCCGCTCCTCTCTCTGCTTTACTGTCAGGGGTATAAGGCATGCCTAGAGCAGAAAGGTCATGTGACCTGAGACCTCTGTAGAGTGAGGTGATGTCACGTACCTGGTAGGTGGAGCCCGGAATGCAGAGAACGGCCTCTCGTATGCCTCCGACTTAAGAACCCCTGAAGGTGTGAACAGGGAATCGAAAGTACAGAGGGGTACAAGTGCCTGACTGGAACACTGAAGTAGAAGGCAGGATCCTGTAGTCAGCAGGGAGGTGCACCGTAGTCCTGTAGCAGGTTGCAGTCAGCAGGGAGGTGCACTGTAGTACTGTAGCAGGGTGCAGGTAACAGGGAGGTGCACTGTAGTTCCGTAGCTGGATGAAGACAGCAGGGAGGTGCACTGTAGTCCTGTAGCAGGCTGCAGACAGCAGGGAGGTGCACTGTAGTACTGTAGCAGGATGCGGATAGCAGGGAGGTGCACTGTAGTCCTGTAGCAGGTTGCAGACAGCAGGGAGGTGCACTGTAGTCCTGTAGCAGGTTGCAGACAGCAGAGAGGTGCAGACAAGCCGGGTCAAGGTACTGGCGGGCAGATCAGGTACAGAAGGGCAAACCAAGAGAATAGTCAGAGTCCAAGCCAAGATCGGGGCGGGCAGCAAGCAGGTAAGTCAGGAACAAGCCAAGTAAGTACTGGATACAGGAAAACTGGTAACAAGGTAGCAGGGGTCTCAGGAAACGCTGTAGACTGGACAGCAAGGCAGCATTAAAACAGTCTTCTTTAAATAGCCTATCTTTGGCGCCAAGTGGCGCTATTGCGCATGCGAGTACGCCCGTTAGCGCTATTGGCGCTATTGCGCATGCGCGTACGTTTGTTAGCACCATTAGCGCTATTGGCGCTATTGCGCGTTCGCGAGCGCTGGATGGCGCTTCTATGCACAGGCATTCGTTTAGCCCTCAATCTGCTGGGATAACTGCAAGAGGGCTTTTCCTGACAGGTGAGCCTGGTATAGATGGTGACAAAAGTATCCACCTTTTCCTATTTCCCATGAAAGGGATCTCTCTGTATACAGCACAATTCATGGGTCTCTCTGTATACAGCACAATTCATGGGTCTCTCTGTATACAGCACCATTCATGGGTCTCTCTGTATACAGCACCATTCATGGGTCTCTCTGTATACAGCACCATTCATGGGTCTCTCTGTATACAGCACAATTCATGGGTCTCTCTGTATACAGCACCATTCATGGGTCTCTCTGTATACAGCACCATTCATGGGTCTCTCTGTATACAGCACCATTCATGGGTCTCTCTGTATACAGCACCATTCATGGGTCTCTCTGTATACAGCACCATTCATGGGTCTCTCTGTATACAGCACCATTCATGGGTCTCTCTGTATACAGCACCATTCATGGGTCTCTCTGTATACAGCACCATTCATGGGTCTCTCTGTATACAGCACAATTCATGGGTCTCTCTGTATACAGCACAATTCATGGGTCTCTCTGTATACAGCACAATTCATGGATCTCTCTGTATACAGCACCATTCATGGGTCTCTCTGTATACAGCACCATTCATGGGTCTCTCTGTATACAGCACCATTCATGGGTCTCTCTGTATACAGCACAATTCATGGGTCTCTCTGTATACAGCACAATTCATGGGTCTCTCTGTATACACACAATTCATGGATCTCTCTGTATACAGCACAATTCATGGATCTCTCTGTATACAGCACAATTCATGGGTCTCTCTGTATACAGCACAATGCATGGGTCTCTCTGTATACAGCACAATTCATGGGTCTCTCTGTATACAGCACAATTCATGGATCTCTCTGTATACAGCACAATTCATGGGTCTCTCTGTATACAGCACAATGCATGGATCTCTCTGTATACAGCACTATTCATGGGTCTCTCTGTATACAGCACAATGCATGGATCTCTCTGTATACAGCACTATTCATGGGTCTCTCTGTATACAGCAAAATGAATGAATCTCCTTGTATACAGTACATGGATCTCTTTACAACACAGTACAGAGCAGTCTTCTCTCTATATACAATGCATGGCTCTCTATATACACCCCCTATAGCTGGTGGTATTCTGCATCATTACTGTATTGCTGGGATTTGTAGTTCTCTTTAAAGTTTCTATTTCCACCTCTCGTTAAATACACACATTTTCTGCTAAATCTCACCATATAAACAAGAAAAAATAAAAACATTCCAAATTGTGCTCCACCAATGGGATATTAGGTTTAGTCACTCCTTTAATTTCTACCTCCCTGATCTCCGATCTCTTGGTTACCACTCCCCTCTCTGCACACCACTCCCAAAATGATTCTATGGCTGCCCCAGCACCAATTAAAGAAAAACCTTACACACAGCAGGGAGCAATGATGAAAATTCAGCCACAGTGACCCCCTGTGGAGGGATAACTATTACACAACATAACTGAACCAGAATTTGCAGAATGTTTGCAAAGAAAGTTGATCTGGACTCATGCAATGTGGACTTGCTGCAGTACAATTACTTGCTATCTGAAATTGTTTCATAGAAACAAGTAATTTTTGAACGATAGATGAATTATTTTATGCAATGACACAGGGTTTATTATTATATATGATTGTTGGAGTGAATGTATTTCACACATGTACAGTAAGGGATTAGATTAACAGTGGGTTCACTATCACCAGATTGTGGGACTATAGCAGGGTGACCAGATGTCCCCAGTTTCCGGGGACAGTCCCCGGATTGAGGACACTGTCCCCGAAGACCTCTGTCCCCAGATCTGTCCCTGGATCTGTCATCTCAGCAGGGAGGCCCGGAGGTAGAGCGGGCGGGGACTCCCAAATCCTCTCCACCAATAAGCAAATCCCCAGCGGTGCAGCTACAAAACAAACATCTCTGGACCCCCTGTGCTCAGTGGGGGCCAGGGGACAGTAAGCAGACTGTTTCTTCATTTTTGGGTTTAAGTGGATTAATCCGCCACAGCGCGCTACACAGTTGAAGTCCGGTATCTTCAATATGAATACAACGCGGCCAGCCGGGAGCACTGCGGCGAATTAATCCGCCTAAACCTGAAAATTAGCTTATTGGTGGACAAGATTTTGGAGTCCCCTCTACCTCACCCCTCCCCCAGTTTACTCCAGTCCTAGTTGCCCAGCTCAGCGGTGCCCAGAAGGATGGGAGAGGACCATATGTACCAGCGGTGCTCAGTTGGTCCCGGGCTCCCAGCTCCAGTAGGAACCACCTGTAGGAGAAGCACTTCACCCAGACCCCATGTAGAAGAAGTTGCCCAGACCAGGTACGGGGGGGAATAACAATGCTAAATTTGAACAGGTTAGGCTGCATTGCTGGGCACAGGTGAGGCTGCATTCCTGTGTACAGATAACGCTGCATTCCTGGGTACAGGTGATTCTGCATTTCTGGGCACTGGAAAGGCTGCATTCCTGGGCACAGGTGACGCTGCAGTCCTTGTGGGGCTCTGGCTATAGACTTGCGGGGCTCTTGCTGCAGACATGCGTGGCTCTTGCTATAGACTTGCGGGGCTCTTGCTGCAGACTTGTGGGGCTCTGGCTATAGACTTGCAGGGCTCTTGCTGCAGACTTGCGGGGCTCTTGCTCTAGACTTGCGGGGCTCTTGCTCTAGACTTGCGGGGCTCTTGCTCTAGACTTGCGGGGCTCTTGCTCTAGACTTGCGGGGCTCTGGTTGTAGACTTGCGGGGCTCTTGCTCTAGACTTGCGGGGCTCTTGCTCTAGACTTGCGGGGCTCTGGCTATAGACTTGCAGGGCTCTTGCTCTAGACTTGCGGGGCTCTTGCTCTAGACTTGCGGGGCTCTTGCTCTAGACTTGCGGGCTCTTGCTCTAGACTTGCAGGGCTCTGGCTGTAGACTTGCGGGGCTCTTGCTCTAGACTTGCGGGGCTCTGGCTATAGACTTGCAGGGCTCTTGCTCTAGACTTGCGGGGCTCTTGCTCTAGACTTGCGGGGCTCTGGCTATAGACTTGCAGGGCTCTTGCTCTAGACTTGCGGGGCTCTTGCTCTAGACTTGCAGGGCTCTGGCTGTAGACTTGCGGGGCTCTTGCTCTAGACTTGCGGGGCTCTGGCTATAGACTTGCAGGGCTCTTGCTCTAGACTTGCGGGGCTCTTGCTCTAGACTTGCGGGGCTCTGGCTATAGACTTGCAGGGCTCTTGCTCTAGACTTGCGGGGCTCTTGCTCTAGACTTGCGGGGCTCTTGCTCTAGACTTGCAGGGCTCTGGCTGTAGACTTGCGGGGCTCTTGCTCTAGACTTGCGGGGCTCTGGCTATAGACTTGCAGGGCTCTTGCTCTAGACTTGCGGGGCTCTTGCTCTAGACTTGCGGGGCTCTGGCTATAGACTTGCAGGGCTCTTGCTCTAGACTTGCGGGGCTCTTGCTCTAGACTTGCGGGGCTCTGGCTATAGACTTGCAGGGCTCTTGCTGCAGACTTGCAGGGCTTTTGCTATAGACTTGCGGGGCTGTTGCTATAGACTTGCAGGGCTCTTGCTGCAGACTTGTGGGGCTCTTGCTCTAGACTTACAATTCAATACTGCCACAAATGTGTGGCAAGTTATCCTTGGTATCTGGGAGGGCACTGCTTAGTGGCACTGGTGGGTACTAAGGGGACCAATGTCCCTCCAACAAAAGCCAATTAACGGGTTTCTTCTTTTTAGAAGCTGATAATCGGCTTCTGTTTACTTTCGTGATCAGATGTCATTGGCTGACAGCTGATCACATGGTAAAGGGCCAGCTGTAAAAAAGACATAATCAGATATAATCCCAGTAAACCACTTGCAAACCACAACATATATATATATATATACGTATTGTGGTTGGCAAGTGGTTAAAACTCCATTCGGCCAGGTGCGGTGGTAAATGCTTACAGTGGAACATTAAAGCCGAACTCCAGGAGGAAAAAAAAAAGGTCCCTTGCAGTAGGGCTGTGCTCGTACGCCAAGGGTTAATAGCTGGTTTTGTCCCAGGGAGAAGAGAAGTCGTTTTACAGATCCTCCGCTCCCCCAGCATATGGCGCTCCTCACAATCCGTCGGTGGGCTGTTCCTCTGCGTCCTCACAGAACTAGTCTCGATGATGTCAGGATTCTAGACCGCTGCAACGCAGGGGTGCAGAAGCTGCAGTAAGAAGCGGAGGATTGAGTAAACATATCATCCTTTTATTGTTCCTTGAAACATAAATAAGCAATAAAACTTCACTCTCTCAATCTCTCAAAAGCATTGACTCATTTAAATCCCCATGTTGTCATATGTACTTGTTTTGTTTCAAACTTTTCTTTTTTTGCTTCCAGGTTTCTGGCCTAGGCCAAAATCATGTCATACATCCCAGGAGTCTTCAGGGGAGGCGAGACTTTCTCATCTAAGCCCACCCTCCTCTCTGCATGCTTGAGCTAAGGGCAGATGGATTCCAGGAACAAAACATGAATGCTACATGAATCATCTGCCCTTACTCAAGATGGCCGCAGTCAGAAATGCTAGGGGGGGGGGGTTCTAAGTGATTTCTCAACAAAATAAAGCATGGAGATATGGATGGATGGGGGAATTTGCTTTGAATATTAAAAATGAATTTAATGGCATTTTTGGTTTATGGTGATCAGATGCAGTATAGTTCTGCTTTAACTTTTGCATTGGGGACACTGCCCCACAGTATGGGATAATATTTTCTGCCCAGACTTGGGCTTTAAGCCCCGTACACACGGGCCCGGAGTTCAGCTGGTACAGTAGATACCGTCCAACATTCAAGGCGTGTTTACGGGTTCTTGTTTGACAGAAGCTGATCTCATGGCCGGCTTCTGTGGAATGAACTTGATGGAAAACCAGCAGCTGATCGCCATCCAATCAGCGCTCTCAGCCAATGGCTGGAAGCACTGACCGGTGTGTTCTGGTAGAACACAATCGCTCAGCAGGGAGATCGCTGTACTAAAATCGAATTCTTAGTATGGCGACCTCTCCCAGAGCTCCTCAGATTTTTTTTGTTCAGCCCCAACTTACTGTATGTACCCAATTCCTTTAAATACCATGCCTGGGGGGCACCCAGGAATTCTTCAAATGTTCCTCAAAATACATAGCAAACCTTTAAAGTGATACTAAAGCCTTAAGTTTTTATTTACTTGAATGCATCTCCTCTCCCCCCCCCCCCCCGTTATTCTTACCTGAGCCCAATCAGATCCAGCGATGTGCACGAGAGCAGTGACTCTCACCGCTGTCTCCCTCCTCTTTGGGCAGATTGATAGCAGTGGGAGCCAATCAAATGCTGAGAGAGCGGAGAGGCGGAGCTGAGCCACCCATTCCGTGTGAAAAGGTACATGAAAAGCGGCTTTCCACAGGGTCACTGGCGGAAGAGGAGGAGCCTGGAGCGCTGGCAGGGGACCCCAGAAGAGGAGGATCAGGGGTGCTCAGTGAAAGACTACTACAGAGAAGGTAAGTATAACATGGTAATTATTTTAATTAAAAAAAAGGAAGGTCTACTGTCACTTTAAGGAGGTGAAAGATAGAGGGGGGAGGGTGAGGGATGGAGGGCGAGGAATAGAGAGAAGGAGGGTGGGTGAGGGATAGAGGGAAGGAGGGTGAGGGATAGAGAGAAGGAGGGAGGGCGGGGGATAGAGGGAGGGCGAAGGATAGAGGGGGGGAGGGGGAGGGATAGAGGGAGGGCGAGGGATAGAGGGAGGGCGAGGGATAGATAGAGAGAGGGAGGGAGGGTGAGGGATAGAAGAAGGGAGGGTAAGGAATAGAGAGAAGGAGGGAGGGCGAAGGATAGAGGGAGGAAGGGCAAGGGATAGAGGGAGGGAGGGTAAACGATGGAGGGAGGGTGAAGGATAGAGAGAAGGTGGGTGAGAGATTGGGAGAAGGAGGGTGAGGAATAGAGAGAAGGAGGGTGAGAGATTGGGAGAAGGAGGGTGAGGGATAGAGAGAAGGAGGGTGAGAGATTGGGAGAAGGAGAGCGAGGGATAGAGAGAAGGAGGGTGAGAGATTGGGAGAAGGAGGGTGAGGGATAGAGAGAAGGAGGGTGAGAGATTGAGAGAAGGAGGGTGAGGTATAGAGAGAAGGGGGTGAGGGATAGAGAGAAGGAGGGTGAACGATAGAGAGAAAGAGGGTGAGGGATAGAGAGAAGGGCGTGAGGGATATAGAGAAGGAGGGCGAGGGATAGAGAGAAGGAGGGAGAGGGATAGAGAGATTGAGAGAAGGAGAGTGAGGGATAGAGAGATGGAGGGTGAGGGATAGAGAGTAGGAGAGTGAGGGATAGAGAGAAGGAGGGCGAGGGATATGGAGAAGGAGGGTGAGGGATAGGGAAAAGGAGGGAGAGGGATAGAGAGGAGGGCAAGGGATAGAGAGAAGGAGGGCGAGGGATAGAGAGAAGGGGGGCGAGGGATAGAGAGGAGGAGGGTGAGGGATAGAAGGAGGGAGGGCGAGGGATAGGAGGAGGGAGGGTGAAGGATGGAGGGAGGGTGAAGGATAGAGAGAAGGGGGTTGAGGGATAGAGAGAAGGAGGGTGAGGGATAGAGAGAAGGGGGGTGAGGGATAAAGAGAAGGAGGGAGAGGGATAGAGAGATTGAGAGAAGGAGGGTGAGGGATAGAGAGATGGAGGGCGAGGGATAGAGAGAAGGAGGGCGAGGGATAGAGAGAAGGAGGGCGAGGGATAGAGAGAAGGGGGGCGAGGGATAGAGAGAAGGAGGGCGAGGGATAGAGAGAAAGGGGGCGAGGGATAAAGAGAAGGGGGCGAGGGATAGAGAGAAGGGGGGCAAGGGATAGAGAGAAGGGGGCGAGGGATAGAGAGAAGGAGGGCGAGGGATAGAGAGATTGAGAGAAGGAGGGTGAGGGATAGAGAGAAGGAGGGTGAGGGATAGAGAGATGGTGGATGAGGGATAAAGAGAAGGAGGGCGAGGGATAGAGAGAAGGAGGGCAAGGGATAGAGAGAAGGAGGGCGAGGGATAGAGAGAAGGGGGGCGCGGGATAGAGAGAAGGAGGGAGAGGGATAGAGAGAAGGAGGGGGAGGGATAGAGAGGAGGGCGAGGGATAGAGAGAAGGAGGGTGAGAGATTGGGAGAAGGAGGGTGAGGGATAGAGAGAAGGAGGGTGAGGGATAGAGAGAAGGAGGGAGGGCGAGGGATAGAGAGAAGGAGGGTGAGAGATAGAGAGAAGGAGGGCAAGGGATAGAGAGAAGGAGGGAGAGGGATAGAGAGAAGGAGGGAGAGGGATAGAGAGAAGGAGGGAGAGGGATAGAGAGGAGGAGGGTGAGGGATAGAGAGAAGGAGGGTGAGGGATAGAGAGAAGAAGGGAGAGGGATAGAGAGAAGGAGGGAGAGGGATAGAGAGGAGGAGGGTGAGGGATAGAGAGAAGGAGGGAGAGGGATAGAGAGAAGGAGGGAGAGGGATAGACAGAAGGTGGGTGAGGGATAGAGAGAAGGAGGGAGAGGGATAGAGAGAAGGAGGGAGAGGGATAGAGAGAAGGAGGGAGAGGGATAGAGAGAAGGAGGGGGAGGGATAGAGTGGAGGAGGGTGAGGGATAGAGAGAAGGAGGGTGAGGGATAGAGAGAAGGAGGGAGAGGGATAGAGAGAAGGAGGGAGAGGGATAGAGAGAAGGAGGGAGAGGGATAGAGAGAAGGAGGGTGAGGGATAGAGAGAAGGAGGGGGAGGGATAGAGAGAAGGGGGGGGAGGGATAGAGAGAAGGGGGGTGAGGGATGGAGAGAAGGAGGGTGAGGGATAGAGAGAAGGAGGGAGAGGGATAGAGAGAAGGTGGGTGAGGGATAGAGAGAAGGAGGGTGATTGATAGAGAGAAGGGGGGTGAGGGATGGAGAGAAGGAGGGTGAGGGATAGAGGGATATATAGAGAGGAATTAGAAGTCTGGTGTCCCCGGTCCTCCTGCTTTCAGTATGAGACTAGCAGCCACATTCTGTTAAAAAAATAAAAATGTAATTGCTGCGAAGTGTAATCATAGGCCCGGTGATGGGCTCAGCGCGGTAATCGCAGCGTCCCACTTTCACCAGACTCAATTTCTAGGCAATGAGCGTTTCCTGCCCTCCAGCCAGACGTCAGGGACGTTCCATTCGGCGGAGGTGTCCGGGGTTCACGAAGGTTCAGAAGTAAAAATTGAGCTTCATCTGTTTCCAGATCTGATTTACATAAACGGCAAGCTGCTTTACTGACACGTGCTAATAAGCCGGAGCCGGAGATAATTAATAACTTCCAGTACATTCTGTGAACGCAGGAAGAGTAAACAGCAATTATTGGGCAGCAGAAAAATATTTGCCCGTCTTTGTGCAGCCTGAATAAATGAATGTGTGGGGAGAGAGGACATTCACCGAGGAGCACGCACGGTGCAGACACCTCCATTTACTAACTACTTGGAATCACAAAGTGATAAAGTGGTCCCAGCCCCCCCAACAAGAAACTATTCCTGTTCTCTGACTCCTTCTATTTATGTCAATGTGAATAAAGTTCCAAATAAAATGATATTCCAAACTGTATTCTCACCTTCTATTGCTATCAGCCTCCTTCAAATCTCCAAATTCTTTTTGTGATTGGACTACCTGTTGGAGGGTGGCTACGTTCATTCCCTATGATCCCACTGTATGTAGGAAGGTAGCCAACCTCTCTTGATCACTACCGGGATTGACTATGGGATGTGGACTATAGACTATGGTCTAAGGTCTAAGGACTAGGGCCTATGCTCTAAGAACTATAGTCTAAGAAGTATGGTTTAAGTACTAGGGACTATGGTGCAAGGTCTAGGTACTATGGCCAGAAATGAGGGATTGTGGATTATGGTCTAAGAACTATGATCTAAGGATTAGGGACTATGGTCTAAAAACTAGGGACTATTGTCTAAGAACTATGGACTATGGTCTAAGGACTAGAGACTATGGTCTAAGGTCTAGGTACTATGGACTAGAAACTATAGTCTAAGGACTAGGGGCTATGGTCTAAGAACTAGGGACTGTGGTCTAAGAACTAGGGACTGTGGTCTAAGAACTAGGGACTGTGGTCTAAGAACTACGGGCTATGGTCTCAGAACTATGGTCTAAGAACTAGGGACTATGGTCTAAGAACTAGGGACTATGGTCTAAGGGATAAGGACTATGGTCTAAGAACCAAGGACTATGGTCTAGGAACTAGGCACTATGGACTAGGGTCTAAAAACCAAGGACTATGGTCTCAGAACTATGGTCTAAGAACTAGGGATTATGGTCCAAGAACTAGGGACCATGGTCTAAGGACTAAGGTCTATGGTCTAAGAACCAAGGACTATGGTCTAGGAACTAGGCACTATGGACTAGGGTCTAAAAACCAAGGACTATGGTCTCCGAACTATGGTCTAAGAACTAGGGACCATGGTCTAAGGACTAGGGACTATAGTCTAAGAACCAAGGACTATGATCTAGGAACTAGGTACTATGGACTAGGGTCTAAAAACCAAGGACTATGGTCTCCGAACTATGGTCTAAGAACTGGGGACTATGGTCTAAGGACTAGGGACTATGGTCTAAGAACCAAGGACTATGGTCTGTGAACTAAGCACTATGGACTAGGGTCTAAAAACCAAGAACTATGGTATCAGAACTATGGTCTAAGAACTAGGGACTATGATCTAAGAACTAGGGAATATGGTCTAAGGACTAGGATTTTTGGAAAAGAAGGATATTGTTTAGTGTGGTATGGTAAGGTGTTAGATAGTGCCATCATCCCTATATGAAGTAAATGTAGAAAACCTCTTAAAATGGGACTATATCGATCAATACTTTGTAGAACCCCCTTTCTCTACAAGTCTTATTGGGGATGTCTCTACCAGCCTTGCACATCTAGAGAGGGACATTTTTGCCCATTCTTCTTTGTAAAATATCTCAAGCTCTGTCAGATTGGATGGAGAGCATCTGTAAACAGCGATTTTCAAGTCTTGCCACAGATTCTCAATATGATTTAGGTCTGGACTGTGACTGGGCCATTCTAACACATGAAAATGCTTTGATCTAAACCATTCCATTGTAGCTCTGGCTGGATGTTTAGGTTCGTTGTCCTGCTGGAAGTTGAACCTCCGCCCCAGTCTCAGGTCTTTTGTAGACTCTTAACAGGTTTTCTTCTAAAATTGTCCTGCTTTGTCTCCACCCATCTACTCTGACCAGCTTCCCTGTCCCTGCTGAAGAAAACCATCCCCACCACATGATGCTGCCACCAACATGTTTCACGGTGGGGATGGTGTGTTCAGGGTGATGTGCAGTGTTAGTTTTCCCCACACGTAGCGTTTTACTTTTAGGCCAAAAAGTTGAATTTTGGTCTCATGTGACCAGATCACCTTCTTCCACATGTTTGCTGTGTCCTCCACATGGCTTCTCACAAACTACAAACAGGACTTCTTATGACTTTCTTTCACCAATGTCTTTCTTCTTGTCACTCTTCCATAAAGGGCAGATTTGTGGAGAACACGACTAATAGTTGTCCTGTGGACAGATTCTCCCACCTGAGCTGTGGATCTCTGCAGCTCCTCCAGAGTTACCATGGACCTCTTGGCTCTTCTCTGATGAATGCTCTCCTTGCCCGGCCGGTCAGTTTAGGTGGACGGCCATGTCTTGGTAGGTTTGCAGTTGTGCCATACTCTTTCCATTTTCCGATGATGGATTGAACAGAGCTCCGTGAGATGTTCAAAGCTTGGGAGATTTTTTTATAACCTAACCCTGCTTTATTCTTCTCCACAGCTTTATCCCTGACCTGTCTGGTGTGCTCCTTGGCCTTCATGATGCTGTTTGTTCACTAAGGTTCTCTAACAAACCTCTGAGGGCTTCACAGAACAGCTGTATTTATACTGAGATTAAATTACACACAGGTGGACTCTAGTGGCGTCTGGTGCTCAAAATTTTTTTTTTGGGGGGGGGAGGGGGGGCGCAAACAAACTGAAAAATTCTGAAAAAAAAAACATTAATTGCAGCTTCACTGTGCCCATCAAATGCTGCCACTGTGCCATAGAATGCCACCACTGTGACCGGCCCGCTCGCCGTCTGCACGAAACTTACCCTGTCTCGGGGAGCCAGCGGGTGATGGCTGCGAGTGGTGTCCTTCATGCGTCTCCTCCCATCCTCTCCTCCTAATAGGCATCCAATCACAGCGCCTGTAGTTTCAGCCAATCAGGTGATGGGTAACAGACCCGAGCACCTGACTGGAGGAGAGGCGGTTCACCGTTAGGAAAGCAAATATTCATTTGCTGTTCTAACACACCTGGGTGAGGTCACCTTTTTTAAAGCCTATTAGAGCCTATGGCTCTAATCAGGTGCTTCAAAAACACCCCACGCTGCTGTAATTCAGGCGCCCGATGCCCAAAAAGGGGCCAGGTGCCTGAATAGGGGGTTGCAGCGGCGGCCATGGATAAATTCATGCTACGCCCGTGCGCCCTTATGGACGGGCCACCACAGGGGGACTCTATTTACTAATTAGGTGACTTCTGAAGGCAATTGGATCCTCTAGATTTTAGTTAGGGGTATCAGAGTAAAGGGGCTGAATACAAATCCCCCCCCCCACACTTTTCACATATTTATTTGTATCATTTATCATTTTCCTTCCACTTCACAATTATGTGACACTTTGTGTTGGATGATCACATAAAATCCCAATAAAATACATTTACGGTTTTGGTTGTAACATGACAAAATGTGGGAAATTTCAAGGGGTATGAATACTTTTTCAAGTCACTGTATATAGATATATGTTATAATAGATATAATACAGTAAATCTATACAAAGTGTCCGAGTCTCTCAGAGTTTATTTATTTCTGTTTTTCACGATTGTACAAAATCTTCATCTCTGATAAATTCCGGAAGTGTTTATATATTAATCCTCAAATGTGAGTTCAACTTTTTTTACATAAAACAATTGAACCGTTTATTCCTAGTTGCCCTTTAAATATGTAAATCTGTTCCCATTTGCCAATACCCAGAATGCTTTTCACAGCACAGCATGCAGCTGGGCCAGCACCGTCTCTGCTCACTGCTGCATCTTATCTTGCATTTACTGCATTGTGATTGGATTATTCATTGAGCTCCGTGTCAATCACAATCCTAATATTAGAACTTTCTTTTTATACTTAGGGGAAAAAAACCTCCCTAATCTGAATCATCCAATCAGCTCCGGCTTTATATACAACATGGGATGGCCCATAACATTGCCCAGATGACCCTCAGTGGTCTGGGGTGCAGGCTTCAAACCTGTAGCTGCCTAGCGGCGGAGTGGTTCAATTCCACCCTCTGGGCGTTGGTGGTCTGATCTGATATTAGATACATTCTTTTCTTTTATATGCATCCAAAATGCCAAATACGTACTTTACCTATAGCTGTGTTTCTTGACTGGGATGCTGTCTGAGTTCCTCCGAGGTGTCGGGAGCACAGGACCCGGCTTGCTCTGGATCAGCGTCATGGATTGCCATGGTGGGGTGGAGCTGGCTGCCAGCACCATAACAATCAATAATGCTCCAGGGCCAGGTTGCACAGTGTCATTCATTGCTATGGTAATGGCGGCTAACCTAACCCCCCCCCATGATTGACCTTCTAAGCTCACTGGCCATAGTGCAAAGGCCATGCAGTGCATTATGATTTTAAAAAAATGATCCCAGTCAAATCTGTAACCCGCAACATTTGCCTCAAATCCATGAAAACGGCAAACCTGAACTAGTCAGGACCAAAAGCAGTTATGATGGTCAACTCAAGTAGAGAATTGATCCAGGTCGGGTAGGTGGAAAGTGCAGTTAACCTCTTCCCTATAGAGGTAAAGTCCAGGATGAAAGTGGTGAGTCTCTGGAAGTGAGAGTGTAGGGTAGGGGCACAGGAGTGTCTGGTTTAGTTCCTCAAATTGACCACTAGCTGTCACCATAAGAGTAGGTGCCTGCTAGAGGACTTGCCAACCCTGTCCCTGCTTGTGTGGGGCATCTTGAGTAAGAGGGCTCAGTATAAATCAGTCATTTTCCATGGAACCCTAGGGTTCCTCACAAGGTTACCAGGGATTCCTTGGGTTGTGACCAATTGCCTTCCCATCTGATGGTGCCTGCATGGTTCCAGGGCCAACACCACTTGGCTAGGCCAGCGACACGACACCAGTGATCTCTTTTAGTTGTCTGTAAGTGTGGCATTCTTCCTACTAATCACCAATATAAGGGGCATTTTTTCCATTGGACCACAATGAATTACTTTTTGGCAGGGGTTCTCTGAGAAATCAAAATTATTTTTTGGGTTCTTCTGGGGTAAAAAGTTTGAGAAAGGCTGGTATAAATAGTCTGGCGGGAATTGGACATGGGAAGCTGTGCAAAGTCCAAGCCATTTGAAGGTGTAGTCTTTGAGGATCTAGTTTTTTGGGGTTTCCCTTACCAGGGAAACAGGGAAGGAGTGGTGTAATACTGATGGGACTACTCACACCTCTGTAATATGGGGTGCATGACTCTGGCAAAGCCTGAAAGGTATGGGCTGCTCCTCGGCTCTCATCTCTATTGTTATCTCTTTGCAACTTAAGGAATGTGCCATCACCACTGTGATTACCGAAAAGATGTAAATTTACACATCCAATGTGTTTCAGTACAGCATTAGAGGCTTGCATTGTGTCTACTCTTCCTTCTCCTAACCTCAAGAATGGAAACAAAGCTTGTGTTGGGTGAGACTGATGTTGGGTGAGGCTGCTGTTGGGTGAAGCTGGTGTTGGGTGAGACTCATGTTGGGTGAAGCTGGTGTTGGGTGAGGCTGATGTTGGGTGCGGCTGATGTTGGGTGAAGCTGATGTTGGGTGAGGCTGATTTTGGTTAAAGCAGATATTGGGATAGGCTGATGTTGGGTTAGACTGATGTGGGGTGAGGCTGATTTTGGTTGAAGCAGATATTGGGTGAGGATGATGTTGGGTGAGACTGATGTTGGGTGAGGATGATGTTGGGTGAGACTGCTGTTGGGTGAGGCTGATTTTGGTTGAAGCGGATATTGGGTGAGGCTGATGTTGGGTGAGACTGATGTTAGGTGAAGCTGCTGTTGGGTGAGGCTGATGCTGGGTGAGACTGATTTTGGGTGAGGCTGATTTAGGTTAAAGCGGATATTGGGTGAGACTGATGTTGGGTGAAGCCCATGATGGGTGAGGCTGATGTTGGGTGAAGCTGATGATGGGTAAGGCTGATGCTTGGATCTATTGTCATAGGGCCTGAGTAATGCATGGAATGGGCTACTGGGTGTTGCTGGTTAGGCCAGGTCGGGGGCACCGCTGTAATGGCGCTCAGGGGAGGATCCTGTGCTCATAGCGCCTCCCCTAAGGGAACCAGCCAATGCCAAGCAGCAACAGGTTAACGAGTACAGGTTCTCCCCACCACATGGAGGACATGCTCTCCAGAACGCAGCTAGGCCACAACGCAACAAGGGTTCTTTTTTATGAGTATGGTATATGGGTCCCAGTAGCAAAAAGTGGGGCTCATCATCTAGGCCCCCTTGGCCACACAGCCTGCTCCCCCGTTGCCTTTGCTATCCTGATTGGCTCTCTAGGCTGTGGGCACTTCATCTGTACAGGTTCCGGATCTGTTTTTCAGGTTTTGAGGCATTTCTCGCCAATCAGTGTTCTCCTCTGAGTGACGGATAAATGTCTGTTCTCTGAGACTTTATTTATTTCTGTTATTTCTGTTTTTCATGACTGCACAAAATCTCTGAAGGTTCCCAACATATTAAATATTAATCCTCAGATGTGAGTTAAATTTTTTCTTAATAAAACAAAAAAACCTTTGTTTCCTTTACTTCCACTTTAAATATTCAAAAACATTTGAATCTGCCAATACCCAGAATGCTTTTATCAGCACAGCATGCAGCTGGGCCGGCACAGTCTCTGCTCACTGCTGCATCTTTTCTTACATATACTGCCTTGTGATTGGATTATTCATTGAGCTCGGTGTCAATCACAATCCTAATATTAGAACTTTTTTTAAAGATTAGAAAAAAACCTCCCTAAGTTGAATCTTCTAATCAGCTCAGGCTTTATATACAACATGGAATAGATAGTGATATTGCCCAGATGACCCTCAGTGGTCTGGGGTGCAGGCTTCAAACCTGTAGCTGCCTAGCGGCAGAGTGGTTCAATTCCACCCTCTGGGCGTTGGTGGTCTGATGTAAAAAAAAACCTGTGGTATGCCTCTGACATTAGACACATTGGTCTCTTTTTTTATGCATCCAAAATGCCAAATACTTACCTGCCTGTAGCAGTGTTTCTTCATCGGGGGGGTTGTCTGGGGGTGTCGGGAGCATAGGACTCACTTTGCCCTGAATCAGGGTTCATGAATTGCCATGGTGGAGGGGGAGCTGGCTGCCATAACAACCAATAATGTGCCAGGGCCAGGATACACAGCATCAGTCATTGCTATGGTGCTGGCGGTTTGCTTGCTCACATGACTCTGATCCAGGGAAGGCGGCATGCAGGGCCATCCCCACGATCAAGGAGGATGGAGGTCCACCAACTTCAGACCTTCTGCACCTCCCACCCTCTGCTGTGCTGCTGTAGCAAAAACGTGGGGCTCCTGATGTGAAGACGGGGCTCTGTGATAAGGGAGCTGTAATGTAATTGGCAGGCTCTGATGTGATGGGGGGCTCTAATATATAGGGGGGACCTTTGATGTGATGGGAGGACCTCTGATGTGAAGTGGGAGACTCTGATGTAAAGGGATGACTGATATGATCGGGAATCTCTGATTTGATGAGGGGGACTCTGATGTGAAATCTGCATGTGATGGAAGGATTAATGTATTGGGCCTTCTGATTGATAGGGGCAACTGTGAAGGGGACTCTAATGGGGTGTATTCCCATGTGATCGGGGACCTTTGATGTGATGGAGGACCTTTGATGTGATGGGGAACTATGATGTGATGGGGGATCTCTGATGTAATGGGAGGATCTCTGATGTGAAGGGAGGACCTCTGATGTGATGGGGGATCTCTGATGTAATGGGAGGATCTCTGATGTGAAGGGAGGACCTCTGATGTGATGGATGACCTTTGATGTGATGGGGATCTATGATGTGATGGATGACCTTTGATGTGATGGGGATCTCTTATGTGATGGGAGGACCTCTGATGTTATTGGGTACCTCTGATGTGATGGGAGGACCTCTGATGTGATGGGGGATCTATGATGTGTTGGGGGTTTCTCTGATGTGATGGGAGGACCTCTGATGTGATAGGGGGATCTCTTATGTGATGGGAGGACCTCTGATGTGATGGATGACCTTTGATGTGATGGGAATCTATGATGTGATGGATGACCTTTGATGTGATGGGGATCTCTTATGTGATGGGAGGACCTCTGATGTTATTGGGTACCTCTGATGTGATGGGAGGACCTCTTATGTGATGGGGGATCTATGATGTGTTGGGGGTTTCTCTGATGTGATGGGAGGACCTCTGATGTGATAGGGGGATCTCTTATGTGATGGGAGGACCTCTGATGTTATTGGGTACCTCTGATGTGATGGGAGGACCTCTGATGTGATGGATGACCTTTGATGTGATGGGGGATCTATGATGTGTTGGGGGTTTCTCTGATGTGATGGGAGGACCTCTGATGTGATGGGAGGATCTCTGATGTGATGGGGGGACATCTGATGTGATGAGGGGACCTCTGATGTGATGAAGGACCTCTGATGTGATGGAAGGACCTCTGATGTAATGAGGGGACCTCTGATTAGCTGGAGGACCTCTGATGTGATGGGGGGACCTCTGATGTGTAGGAGGTATTTCCATGTGATAGGAGACCTCTGATGTGATGGGGTACTTTCATGTGATGGGGTGACTTCTGATGTGAAGGGGGACTCTGACATTATGGGGATCCCTGACATGAAAGGGGGGCTCTGATGTGATGGGGGGCCTCTGTTGTATAGGGGGTACTGCAATGTGAAGGGGAGACTCTGAGGAGGCTCTGAGGTCATGGGGTTCTCGGATGTGAAGGGGGTACTCTTATGCTATGGGAGGACTTCTGTTGTGAAAGTGGACCTCTGATGTGATGGGGGGACCTTTGATATAATATGGGATCTCAGGATGTGATGGAAGGACCTCTGAAGTGTAGGGGGTAGGGATGAGCCGAACACCCCCCGGTTCGGTTCGCACCAGAACCCGCGAACGGACCGAAAGTTCGCACGAACGTTAGAACCCCATTGACGTCTATGGGACTCGAACGTTCGAAATCAAAAGTGCTCATTTTAAAGGCTAATTTGCATGGTATTGTCCTAAAAAGGGTTTGGGGACCCGGGTCCTACCCCAGGGGACATGTATCAATGCAAAAAAAACTTTTAAAAACGGCCGTTTTTTCGGGAGCAGTGATTTTAATGATGCTTAAAGTAAAAAAAAAAAGTGAAATATTCCTTTAAATATCGTACCTGGGGGGTGTCTATAGTATGCCTGTAAAGTGACGCGTGTTTCCCATGTTTAGAACAGTCCCTGCACCAAATGTCATTTTTAAAGGAAAAAATCTCATTTAAAACTGCTTGCGGGTTTAATGTCATGTCGGGTCATGGCAATATGGATGAAAATCAGTGAGACAAACGGCATGGGTACCCCCCAGTCCATTACCAGGCCCTTTGGGTCTTGTATGGATATTAAGGGGAACCCCGCACCCAAATTAAAATAAGGAAAGGTGTGGGGCCACCAGGCCCTATATACTCTGAACAGCAGTGCAAACAAGACAGGGACTGTAGGTTTGTTGTTAAGTAGAATCTGTTTGTAATTTTGAACATTTTTAACGTGTTTAGCTCCAGCCAAAAAATCTTTTCTAAGCTTTTTGGAAAACATAGGGAAGGGTTATCACCCCTGTGACATTTGTTTTGCTGTCTTTCCTCCTCTTCAGAAGATTTCACCTCACTTTTTTGTCCCAATGAAAAATGTTTTTTGAAAATTTGGGTTTTTTTGTGGAACAAGGATTGGAAAGCATCAGTGGAAAGGAGAAATTGTTTTCCCATATTAACTCTTACAGGAGAGAATTTCCCTTCCTAGGGGTAGATTTCATCTCACTTCCTGTTGTCTCCTTCCGTTTGCAAGTAGGAGTCATTTGTAAGTTAGATGTTTGAAAGTAGGGTCCTGCCCTATATACTCAGCAGAAATTTGGGCCTTAGGTATTGCTGTGGCCACAACACTGTAAGCCCTCACAGGGCCCTGCTGTGAAATATTAGATCAAGAATTGTAATTACATGCCCCTGTTGAACAGGAGCTGAAAAATTAGGCCTTAGGCACTGGTGCTGGTGCCACAACACTGCAACCCCTCACAGACACTCTAGTTGGAACGCAGGAATGAGCCCTGCTGCAAAGTATTGCTTCAAAAATTGTAATTACACGCCCCTGTTAGACAGGGGCAGAAAAATTGGGCCTTAGGCACTGGTGCTGGTGCCACAACACTGCAACCCCTCACAGACACTCTAGTTGGAACGCAGGAACGAGCCCTGCTGCAAAGTATTGCTTCAAAAATTGTAATTACACGCCCCTGTTAGACAGGGGCAGAAAAATTGGGCCTTAGGCACTGGTGCTGGTGCCACAACACTGCAACCCCTCACAGACACTCTAGTTGGAACGCAGGAACGAGCCCTGCTGCAAAGTATTGCATCAAAAATTGTAATTACACGCCCCTGTTAGACAGGGGCAGAAAAATTGGGCCTTAGGCACTGGTGCTGGTGCCACAACACTGCAACCCCTCACAGACACTCTAGTTGGAATGCAGGAACGAGCCCTGCTGCAAAGTATTACATCAAAAATTGTAATTACACGCCCCTGTTAAACAGGGGCTGAAAAATTGTGCCTTAGGCACTGGTGGTGGCGCCCAGAACCAAAAATGTTCTTACAAGCTATCAGCGTGATGATTGAGGAGGAAGAGGATAATTACTCAGGGATAGTCACTCAGCATCAGCATAGGCAGTCTTTGAAGGGATCTGAGATTTCAAAAAAAATTATTCGGTTACATCAGCATCAGGTGCTTGGTAGCTGGTGGTGATCCAAGACTCATTCATTTTTATGAAGGTCAGCCGATCGACCGAGTCGGTGGACAGACGCACCCTGTGATCGGTTACCACGCCTCCAGCAGCACTGAATGTGCGTTCCGAAAGAACGCTGGATGCAGGACAGGCCAGTAGCTCAATTGCATACTGTGCAAGCTCTGGCCAGTGATCCATCCTCAAGACCCAGTAACCCAGAGGATTTTCGGTGGGAAAGGTGTCCAAGTCTGATCTTGCCCCTAGGTATTCCTGCACCATATAAAACAGACGCTGGCGATGGTTGCTGGAACCGATCATACCTTGGGGCTGCGGACCAAAAAATTGTCTGAACGCATCGGTCAGACGGCCACCTTCTCCACCGCTCCTTCTTTGACTGACCGAAGCCTCAGCAACACGTTGTCCAGAAACAGGAGTTTGTAACCTCCCAGTCTCTGGGAACGCGTTGCACAGACCTTTCTGCAAGGCCTCCCGAAGATGTTTCATCCTCTGCTCCCTCTGCGATGGCAAGATAAGGTCCGCAACCTTACCCTTGTAACGTGGATCAAGGAGGGTTGCCAGCCAGTATTGGTCCTTCTCCTTGATACCACGAATACGAGGATCCTTACGCAGGCTTTGCAGGATCAGGGAGGCCATGCAGCGTAGGTTTGCTGAGGCATTCGGTCCGGAGTCCTCTGGGTCACTAAGAACGACATGGTCCGCAGCCACCTCCTCCCAGCCACGTACAAGTCCATGTGTTTCTTGGGACTGATCCCTTAAAGACTGCTGCTGATGCTGAGTGCCAGGCTCCACCTCCATACTGACACAATCTTCCTCCTCCTCCTCTTCCTCCTCGTCCTCTTCCTGTGTGATCGGCGGGCACGCAGGAACACTGTCTGGATAAAGGGGGCCTTGAGAGCTAAGGAAGTCCTCCTCTTCCTGCCTCTGTTCTGCCTCAAGTGCCCTGTCCATTATTCCACGCAGCGTGTGCTCCAACAGGTGGACAAGGGGGACAGTGTCACTGATGCATGCACTGTCACTGCTCACCATCCTCGTGGCCTCCTCGAATGGTGACAGGACAGTGCATGCATCCCTGATCATGGCCCACTGGCGTGGGGAAAAAAAACCAAGCTCCCCTGACCCTGTCCTGGTGCCATAGTCGCACAGGTACTCATTGATGGCCCTCTGCTGCGTGTGCAGCCGCTGCAGCATGGCCAACGTTGAGTTCCACCTGGTGGGCATGTCACAGATTAGGCGGTTCTTGGGCAGGTTAAACTCCTTTTGGAGGTCCGTCAGCCGAGCACTGGCATTATATGACCGGCGGAAATGCACACAGACTTTCCTGGCCTGCCTCAGGACATCCTGTAAGCCCGGGTACCTGCCCAAGAACCGCTGCACCACCAAGTTAAGGACGTGAGCCAAACAGGGCACATGGGTCATTTGTCCCTGTCGGAGGGCAGAGAGGAGGTTGGTGCCATTGTCGCAAACCACCATTCCTGCCTTAAGTTGGCGTGGCGTCAACCACCTCTGAACCTGCCCCTGCAGAGCTGACAAAACCTCTGCCCCAGTGTGGCTCCTGTCCCCCAAGCACACCAGCTCAAGCACCGCATGACATCTTTTGGCCTGCGTACTTGCGTAGCCCCTTGAACGCCTACGGAGCACCGCTGGTTCCGAGGAAGAGGCCATAGAGGAAGAAGAAGAGGAGGGGGTGGAGGAGAGAGGTGTGTCACAATCAGCATTTTGGAGGCGTGGTGGCGGAACAACCTCCAACACTACTGCACCTTGTCCTGCATCCTTCCCAGCTGCCAGCAGAGTCACCCAATGCGCCGTGAAACTTAGGTAACGTCCCTGTCCATGCCTGCTGGACCATGAGTCAGCGGTAATATGCACCTTACCGCTGACCGCCCTGTCCAGCGAGGCATGGACATTGCCTTCCACATGCCGGTAGAGAGCCGGAATCGCCTTCCGTGAGAAAAAGTGGCGTTTGGGTACCTGCCACTGAGGAACCGCACATTCCACAAACTCACGGAAGGGGGCAGAGTCTACCAACTGAAAAGGCAGCAGTTGAAGTGCTAGCAATTTTGCCAAGCTAGCATTCAACCGCTGGGCATGTGGATGGCTGGGAGCAAACTTCTTTCGGCGGTGCAGCAGCTGGGGCAGGGAAATTTGCCTGGTACAATCTGACGTCGGTGTACCAAAAGCAGATTGCCCACAAGTACTTGGCTGTGACACACCTAATTCTACACCTTCATTCCTCTCACTGCAGGTCTCAGAGAGGACTGAAGGTCTAGTGGGGTTGGAAATCTCAGCTGATGAGGAGCAAGGAGAGATCCTCTTTGTTCTTTGGTGTGGGTCTTTTAGATACGCTTGCCAACGAACTGCATGGCAGGTCAACATATGTCTGGTCAAGCATGTGGTACCCAAGCGGGAGATGTTTTGGCCACGCGAGATACGCTTGAGACATATGTTGCAAATAGCAGCGGTGCGATCTGATGCACTCGTCTCAAAAAAGGCCCACACCAAAGAACTTTTTGAATAACGCGCAGAGACTGCAGCGCCCTGCACATGTGGAGCTTTGGGGTGTGATGCAGTCAATGTGCTGCTCTTAGGCTGGCCCCTGGAGGGCATCCTGCCTCGTTGGTGATGTGCCGCCGCCTCCTCCTCCTCCTCCTCCTCCTCCTCCTCCTCCTCTCTCCTATCAGGCACCCACGTTGAGTCAGTGACCTCATCATCCCCTCCCTCCTCATCACTGGAGCAAACCTGGCAGTATGCTGCAGCAGGGGGAGCATGACTGCCAGATTGCTGTCCTTCTTGGGCACCCCCTCTGTCCGTGCTCATGTTACTGCCTTCATCGAGCTCAGTATCGTCATCAGAGCCTTCCAAACGCTGGGCATCCTCCTGGAGCATGTACCCAACACTGTGGTCAAACAGTTCGAGGGAATCCTCATGAGGACATGGTGGAGCTAGGGAAGGAGTCACTGATGACATTGAGCTGAGGGAAGAGGCCGCTGCTTTGCCAGACAAAGCACCCTGGGCATGGGTGAGAGAGGATGAGGAGGATGAGGACGGCTTGGTCATCCACTCGACCAAGTCTTCCGCATGTTGCGGCTCAACACGGCCAGCTGCCGAAAAAAAGGCCAAGCGTGTCCCATGGCCACGTGCTGATGAGGATGCACCGTCTCCACGACCAGCACTAGACACAGAGCCTGCTTGCCCTCTCTTATTGGCTTGTGACTGTCTGCCTCTCCTTCTTGGCCTTCCAGACATACTAATGGCCTGTAGCTGCACTAAGCTGGGATAGAACACCTGTAATTTTCTTCAAGTAGCTTTATATACTGTAACCAGACAAGCCTGCCTGTCAGTAGGAAGATAACAGGAACGGATCTAGCTGAACACTGTGAGCAGGACGCACTGTACTAAATGTAAATAGTCTAGCTGCCTGACCGTGGTACTAATAGGATCAAATAGAACACCTGTAATTTTCTTCAGGTAGCTTTATATACTGTAACCAGACAAGCCTGCCTGTCAGTAGGAAGATAACAGGAACGGATCTAGCTGTACACTGTGAGCAGGACGCGCTGTACTAAATGTAAATAGTCTAGCTGCCTGACCGTGGTACTAATAGGATCAAATAGAACACCTGTAATTTTCTTCAGGTAGCTTTATATACTGTAACCAGACAAGCCTGCCTGTCAGTAGGAAGATAACAGGAACGGATCTAGCTGAACACTGTGAGCAGGACGCACTGCACTAAATGTAAATAGCAGGAACGGATCTAGCTGAACACTGTGAGCAGGACGCACTGCACTAAATGTAAATAGCAGGAACGGATCTAGCTGAACACTGTGAGCAGGACGCACTGCACTAAATGTAAATAGCAGGAACGGATCTAGCTGAACACTGTGAGCAGGACGCACTGCACTAAATGTAAATAACAGGAACGGATCTAGCTGAACACTGTGAGCAGGACGCACTGCACTAAATGTAAATAGCAGGAACGGATCTAGCTGAACACTGTGAGCAGGACGCACTGCACTAAATGTAAATAGCAGGAACGGATCTAGCTGAACACTGTGAGCAGGACGCACTGCACTAAATGTAAATAGCAGGAACGGATCTAGCTGAACACTGTGAGCAGGACGCACTGCACTAAATGTAAATAGTCTAGAAGATAACAGGAACGGATCTAGCTGAACACTGTGAGCAGGACGCACTGCACTAAATGTAAATAGCAGGAACGGATCTAGCTGAACACTGTGAGCAGGACGCACTGCACTAAATGTAAATAGCAGGAACGGATCTAGCTGAACACTGTGAGCAGGACGCACTGCACTAAATGTAAATAGCAGGAACGGATCTAGCTGAACACTGTGAGCAGGACGCACTGCACTAAATGTAAATAACAGGAACGGATCTAGCTGAACACTGTGAGCAGGACGCACTGCACTAAATGTAAATAGCAGGAACGGATCTAGCTGAACACTGTGAGCAGGACGCACTGCACTAAATGTAAATAGCAGGAACGGATCTAGCTGAACACTGTGAGCAGGACGCACTGCACTAAATGTAAATTGCAGGAACGGATCTAGCTGAACACTGTGAGCAGGACGCACTGCACTAAATGTAAATAGTCTAGAAGATAACAGGAACGGATCTAGCTGAACACTGTGAGCAGGACGCACGGCACTAAATGTAAATAGCAGGAACGGATCTAGCTGAACACTGTGAGCAGGACGCACTGCATTAAATGTAAATAGTCTAGATAGAAGATAACAGGAACGGATCTAGCTAAACTGAATACAGTGTATATATATATATGCAACACCTGGGATGCATATATATACACAATACACTGTAAGTGCAGCTAACTGACTGACTGTTCTGCCTAATCTATCTAACTCAAATCAAATGACACTGTCTCTCTCTCTCTCTATCTCTCAGCACACCGGAACACACACTACACAGGGCCGCCGTGCAGGCGGCCTTATATAGTGTGGGGTGTGTACTAAATCCCCTGAGCCATAATTGGCCAAAGCCACCCTGGCTTTGGCCAATTACAGCTCTCTCTACTGACGGCGCTGTGATTGGCCAAGCATGCGGGTCATAGTGCATGCTTGGCCAATCATCAGCCAGCAATGCACTGCGATGCCGCAGTGAATTATGGGCCGTGACGCGCCACACGAATTTAGCGCGAACGGCCCATAACGTTCGCAATTCGGCGAACGATCGAACAGCCGATGTTCGAGTCGAACATGGGTTCGACTCGAACACGAAGCTCATCCCTAGTAGGGGGTATTCTTATGTGATGGGGGACCTCTGATGTGATCGGAGGGCCTCTGATGTGTTGGGGGACCTCTGATATGATGGGAAAACCTCTGGTGTGATGGGGGGCCCTCTGATGTGATGGAGGGACCTCTGATGTGATGGGGGATCTCTAAAGTGATGGGGGTCTTTTGATGTGATGGTGATGTCTGATGTGATGGGAGGACCTCTGATGTGTAGGTAGTATTCCCATATGATGGGAGACCTCTGATGTGATGGGATGACCTCTGATGTACTGGGGGACCTCTGATGTAATGAGGGACCTCTGATATAATGGGGGACCTCTGATGTGATAAGGGGCCTATGATGTGATCATCAGCTCTATCTAGTGGCCATGATGTGGTATTTTCCTGTATGAATAAATAGCATTTGACCTAGAGAGACAATAGCCTCATGACATTCGATCTTTCACAACTTTGTACGGGATGAATGTTCATGCAATTGTTTTTATAAATACAATCCAAAGATGCCAGTACGATCACCCACACTTCTTGTATTTAGACCACATTTGCTTATTCGGTGTCACAGACAGTTGATGTTTCATTGTAGCGCGTCGCGGTTTGCTGCCCATTCACGGTGGCCCGCCGTCTTCACAATGCTGCCCCCCTGCCAGGAATAAAACAAACTAGGACACGGAAGGGAGAGACGCCGATATAACTTTAGGACGGTGTCAGGCTGAAGTGATGACGGTTGTTTAAACAAAGGCGGCTGATGATGAGAGCGCTGAGAGCGCCATTACGGTCTCCCCTCCCTGAGCAATGGGCTGCATTAAGCCCGCAGACGTTTTTAGTATTGCATCATTTATAAAGTGGACACCATCACTGCAGCGGGTAATAGAGATTATCAATTCTGCCCGTGGCCTTATCTCACTTCACCTATTACCGGCTTCCTACAGCTCGCCGCTGAATTACAATGGGCACTATCCATCCCGGTGCACCGCCAGCTGATGTTTTCCACTCTTGACGTTGTTTACCCACAATGCCCCTGGCAGGGCCTGTATGGCTTTATATCCAACTGACGAGTCTCTCTGGGCCCCTTTTGTAGGTCGTTGCTGGGGGAGGGTCGCAGGTTTCCCATGTCTAAGAGATGCTGTATGACCAGAGGACCGCTCACTACTACTACAGATGTGAACCTAGTCCCCTAACTCTCCAATCGTCTTTACTATGTTCATGTCACTTACAATATTTTAAAATCTGGAGCTTGCAATAAAACAATCCCTGGTGGTCCTGCCATGGAGGTCCTTGTTCAGGCACTTCCTGTAATAGGGTGGTGAAGGAGGAAGCAGTGATGGATCAGTAATCTGTGTACAAGGGGACGGTGTGTCTGGTCAGATAGAGGAGGAGGAAGCAGTGCACGTAGTGCTGAGATTGATGGAAACTTTGCATTCTGCTTCCGCAATGATATTGAAGGACGATAGGAAGCAACGGCTCACTCCTAACGATCGACCCCAAAACTCTATGAAAGTTTATTAGGAGTTCTCTCTGAAGTGTATTAGGAATGCGGCGTGCCAGACGGATTTGGATTTGCATACAATGCGTGAAAATGAATATTGTTCTGCATGGAATCACTGGAAATCCATGCGGCTACGAGACACACGGCGCGGTGTTAATACCGATGTCTTCTTCTTTTTTTTTTCTGCCGTACAGCTTACCCTGACAAATTAGCAAGTGCAATCAATTTTACATCTAATGGAATTCGTGCTCCCTTGTAATTATTTCCTGATTAATAAAGATTTGTATCTGCGGATTCAGAGCGCCGCGGCCGGCATCAACTTCACAGATCGGGGTGGAAATTTATTCAGTGGGGTTTGGAAGGGGAAACAAAAAAAAAAAAAGTTTCTTTAGAGGAGAATTTAGTGAGTTTCTCCTAACGTTCGCTCATTTCTGACCGACACCGAATGGAAAATGCGAATTGAAAATACAGCGAGAAATAAAAAGAAGCTAAACGTTTCTCAAGGTCAAAGGGAGATATTTTGTATTCTATTCAAAATAGATGTTTTTATTTTAATTGTAAAGTTATTTTATTGCTAATTGAATTAGTATTTTTTGTCCTGTAGCCCCGATGAAGGGGGGTGGGTGCCTTTAGAACCACCAAAATGCGTTGGTTGCCTATTCCAGGGGTTCTCAACCACTGGGCTCGCTGCCAGTCCAGGGCCTTCCTCCTCCTGGGCCTGTAGATTCCCTAACCTTCCACCATACCCCTCACCCCCACATAATGGCCTGCAATGTCCCCAGGCCCCCCTAATGCTTTTAGCCCCAAAGTGCCCCCCAACCTCCCACAGTGCCACCCAGCCTTCTGCAATATCCCCTTGCTTGTTACCTTCTACCATGCCACCCAACTCCACATAGTGGCCTGCAATCCCCCCAGGCCCTCTGAGAACTTTCAGCCCCAACAGTGCCCCTCAAGCTCCCATAGTGTCCCTAACGTCCCGCCCAACCTTATGCAATGCCCTCTAGCTTGTTGCAGAGTCTCCAGCCCCCCCCCCCATAGTGCCCCAGACTTTAATATTTTATCACAGTGCCACCCAACCTCCCACAGTGCTACCCAACCTCCCACAGTGCCACCCAGCCTCTGCAGAGCCTCCAGCCTCCCACAGTGCCTCCAGCTATCAAGAGAATCCTACAGTGCCCCCCTTCAGTGCCCTTTAGTCTCCCGCAGTGCCCCCAGCCTCCCAGAGAGACCCCCAGCCTCCTTCAGAGATCCCAGATACCAGTTCCCTTTAGCTTCCTTCAGAAACCTCCTCCCTTACAAGGTCAAGTGCCACCCCCCAGCCTCCTGCAAAGCCCCCGGCCTCAGGGAGAGACCCCCAGCCTCCTTCAGAGATCCCAGTTCCCACAGTTCCCCTCAGCTTCCTTCACCAACCTTATCCCCTACAAGATCACCAAGTACCCCCCCCCCAACCTCCTGTAGTGCTTCTGAAAAGCCCCCGGCCTCAGGGAGAGACCCCCAGCCTCCTTCAAAGATCCCAGTTCCCACAGTTCCCCTCAGCACCAACCTTATCCCCTACAAGGTCACCAAGTCGTCGTCCCCTCAACCTCCTGCAGTGCTCCTGCAAAGCCCCCAGCCTCAGGGAAAGACCCCAGCCTCCCTCAGAGATTCCAGCCCCCACCTTCCTCCAGAAATCACATTCCCTACAATGCCACCAAGTGCCCCCCAACCTCCCGAAGTACTCCTGCAAACCCCCCAGTCTCCTGAAGAAACCCCCAGCCTCCTTCAGAGATCCCAGCCCACACAGTTGCCCACAGCTTCCCCCAGAAACCTCATCCCCTACAAGGCCATCAAATGCCCTCCAAACTCCTGCAATCTTCTTGCAAAGTCTCCAGACTCCTTCAGAGATTACAGTTCCCAAAGTTGCCTTCAGCTTCCTCCAAAAACCTCATCCCCTACAGGGCCACCAACTGCCCCCCAACTTCCTGCAGTGCTCCTGCAAAGCACCCAACCTCCTTGAGAAACCCCCTGCATTCTTCAGGGATCCCAGCCCCTAAAACCCCCTCCATCTTCCCCCAGAAACCTCATCCCCTACAAAGCCACCAACTGCCCCCCCTCCTTCTGCAGTGCTCCTGCAAAGCACCCAACCTCCTGGGGCAACCCCCACCTCCTTCAGGAATCCCAGCCCCCAGAATCCCCTCCATCTTCCCCCAGAAATCCCATCCCCTACAAGGCCACCAATTTTCCCCAACCTCTTACAGTGCTGTTGCAAAGCCTCAGCCTCTTGGAGAGCCCCAAGACTCCTTCAGAGATTTCTGTTCCCACAGTTGCCACCAGCTTCCCCCAGAAACCTCATGCCTTTCAGGGCCACCAAAGGGGTGAATATCCAGTCATCCCCTTATTATAAAGTGGGCATCCAGGTTCCACCATAAGTTCCCATCATTTTACTATTATCCATACCTCCTTTTTTGGGGCAGGATGAAGCCTTGTCTATTAAAATTGAAGCAAAGCTATTTTTCCGCCCACCCCTTCCCATGAGGTCAGAAGGAGGAATCCCCTAAGTGGACTTTTAACTTTTAAGGCATTAACATATAAAATATCATTTGTTGAGAAAACGTATTTTATTAAACACAATAAGCGCAGTAAAAACAAAATGTATTGGAATGGTTACAATTACTGTGTACTAAGTACAAAATCACCACAATGATTGACTGTAAAGTTTTCGTAATTTTCCCAACGCGTTTCAGAGTATCTATGTCTCCTTCTTTAGGGGTTTTTTATAAGAAGGTCAATCATACATCTATAATGTAGTGATAACAGAAAGTCAGATACAAAGTATACAAAGAGGTACAAAGAACGATATTATTTATAGCATGTATATTACAAAAACAAAGAATATTGTATAGACTCACATATTTTGTGGAGATATCGTAGGCAAAACCTTCCAATAAAGCTATTTAAAAACAAGGAATTTAAGCGGAAGTGTGTCTCCAAGAATCTGTCTGTTGGGGTAGCCGGTCTTCACAGCATTATCTAGTATACCATCCAATGAGATTCGAGTAGAGCCGGGCTAGAATGAGAGGCATTGGACAGCTGACAACCCTGAAGCCAAAGGAGGGCGGAGCCCTGTAAGTAAAAGTAGTCAATTGTAATAGGGGGCATACTAAATGGTACAAACTCAGCTAACTTACATTTGTTTTTTACTAAAAGAATTTTTAGAGAATGTACAAGCAAGATGTATACAGAGAGATTATATTGAAGAGGTATATATGTAAAATATATGAAAATAATGTATATACATATGTATCCTACCTGCGCTCAATGAGAACAGATAATTGGTGAAAGGTTGATACAGAACGCTATATAGTTGATGTCAACTGAACGATAATAAATGCATGACAGAGGGTGTCACTTACGTGTGTGTGTATATATATATATATATATATATATATATATATATATATATAATATATATACACGCATATATATCCTAACCATGTAGGATACAATGAGGCAGATTCAAGGTAATATAGATTCACATTAGAGGTGACTAGAGAATCGCCTGTATGAGTAGCTTGCTAAGCGATTAATAAGCCTTGTGGTTGAGCCTGTATAATACCGAAGTGTATCAAACAATTTATTATATCCTCACACCTCCCAACATTCTGAGATGGGAATGAGGGACACCTATCAGCAAAAGCATGCAGGCATAGGACACACCCCCTGACCACGCCCCCTTAAAGGAGAATTGTACACACAAAAAAAACAAGATTGGTTAAACCCACAAGTGCTTTTTTTTTTAGGGCTGTTACTGACTAAAATTTTCGTGTTAGACTAATCGATTTATTTTTTTTAATCGATTAATCGACTAATTTCAATCCAACTACTTTTAGCTGACGTCATGCGTAGCTCCTCCCCCGTACGCGTTACGTTCAATCAGAACTTCCTCAGCGGGGCGGGGCTACGGCGTCACCCTACAGTCTATTTAAATAGCACCGTTGTGCATCAGGGGGACCGATAGAGAGCCAGAAACATCCATGACCTGCTGAGACAGCAAAGTGTCAGCTCTTTGGAAAAAAGTGCCCTCGTCATAAATGTTTCTCGATTGGTGGATAACCAATCAATGTCAGTTCATCGTCAAACTGACTTACAGCCAGGAAAGCCCTCAGAGATGTTGATTTTCATAGCCAAGTCCAGGATTTACATAGATGTTTATCTGAATACTTTGACCAGTGAGATCAATCAAATCGCATACCTCCCAACATTTTGAGATGGGAATGAGGGACACCTACTAGCAAACGTATGTAGGCATAGGACACGCCCCCTGCCACACCCCCTTAAAGAAGAATTGACCAAAAAAAAAAAAAAAAAAAGGTTAATTAAATCCACAAGAGCTTTTTTTTACCACTACTATTGCTTTATATTGGCTTTTAAAATTTACAAATGCAGCAATTTAGAATTAGAATTAGAATTAGAAATAGATGAAAGCGCTGGGAGACACTTTTTGAAAGATAAAAAGTGCATTTTATATACAATTATATGGATCAGACCAAAATGAGGGACAAATGAGGAGGAAAGAGGGACAGAGGGACATTGCTCCAAATCAGGGACAGTTGGGAGCTATGAAATCGTTAGGATCTGTCTTCCCCAATTTATGATTTTAACGGACATCAACTTCACCGGACTCCTCCCCCCTTCTCTTCGTTAGCAGACGGAGGCACTTGGGGAAGGGGGGGGAGGAGTCCGGTGACGTCGATGTCCGTGACGTCACCGGATCTCCGACGGAACTCCCTGAAGACCCGGGAAGCCGGCGGGGAGGTGAGTACCGATCAAAAGAATTTTGATCGATCAAAAAAATTAACGATTAATCGAGGAATTAATCTTTAATTTTTCCCAGCCCTACTTTTCTTTACCACTACTATTCCTTTTTATTGGCTTGTGGAATTTACAAATGCAGCAATTTAAAAATCGGATGAAAGGTTTAGCGCTGGGAAACACTTTTTGAAAGATAAAAAGTGCATTTTATATACAACTATATAGATCAGACCAAAATGAGAGACAAATGAGGGGGAAAGAGGGACAGTCCCTCGAAATCAGGGACAGTTGGGAGCGATGAATCCTCAATGGAGGCAGGGGTTGGCAGCCAAGACAGAAAAACTTGGGGCTTGTACACATATATATACGGTATATATATATATATATATATATATATGATACTTTTAAACATTAACAATGAAGATAAGTGGAACAGTGTCAGTGAGAGAGCAGTGATAGTCCATCCAATGATTTAGCATTTAACAAGCTGTCACTGTAATGTAAAATAAGTCAATCGTACCTGGTCTATAAGAGGGAGCCTCACGGAGACACATCCTGGTATCCAAACAGGGCCGTCTTTAAGGCAGGGCAAGAGGGGCAGCTGCCCTGGGCCCTGTCATTGTTGTGGGGCCCAAAGCAGCTGCCTCATCCTTGCCAACTATCCCAGTTTAAATTCCCTTGTCCTTTGAAGTTTTAGTCCTGTGCTGTGTCCCAATATCTCAGTGTGAAGTGCTGGTTACTAATGCTGCCCAGCTCTGCCCTATTGTTGTGTACAGATGACTCCCCTGCAGGCCCTGTGTTTACATGTAAATAACCGGCATTCATATGTAAATAGCGGCGGCATGCATAAGTAAATAGCTGCGGCCAGCGGCATTGATATGTAAATAAAGGCAGCATTCATGTGTATATCATGCCCCCCTGCAGTGAGGAGATGATGTGCTGTAACCCAGTAACCAATCAGTGAGCAGTAATACTGTACAGTAATCTCTAGCAACCAATTAACGAGCAGAATTCATTTGCTGTAACCTCTAGCAACTAATCAGTGAGCCGTAATGTGTGCTGTAAACTCTAGCAACCAGTCAATAAGCAGCAATGATATGCTGTAACCGCTGGCAACCAGTCGCAATCCTGCCTGATCTGATACAGTAAACTGATTTTAAGTCTAGCTGCTATTCATTGTATGTCTCAGAGCAGGTGGAGAGTGAAATTGCATGGGGGGGGGGGGGGCCCAAAAAATTTTTGCCCAGGGTCCAATCAATATTAAAGATGGCCCTGCATCCAAACCCTCAGGTGGATGTCAGCCGTGTCTCCGCGGCGTGCCTGATATACTTGTCTCCCTCCAATGGCAGACACAGCCGATGATTATCATCTGCAAAAAGAGGGGAGAGACACCTGGGAGAGGGGGGGCTGCCCACCCCAAAATCGTGAAACAAGAATTTACCCCCAAAAGGTAACGGGGCTTTAAAGGCAGCAAACAACAATGGATGTTGTTGTTTGCTGCCTTTAAAGCCCCGTTACCTTTTGGGGGTAAATTCTTGTTTCATGATTATCATCTGTGCCCGAGATGGAAAGGGAGATCAAGAACGTATCCTCTGCGGTCTTCCTGAGCCCTGCGTACACTCCTCCTCCCCCGTCCTGACCGACATCGCGACGGAACGACAGCGTTCACCCAAGGCCCACCGACACACAAGCCTCACCGGTGGACAGCGCATTCTGGCGGCCAGACGAGATAGAATGAGCTGTTGCCGTAGAGTTGCCGCCTTTTCCTCAAGTCAAACCCGAACACTTTATCGGCGCACAGCATTTTTTTTTTATAGTATAAACTATACATATATTTTGCTATTAAATAACATTTCTAATCATATGAATTTAATAACAAGAGTCCCCCTTCCCTTCAGAGTCCACAGAGTTCCCCTTTTACATCTGAACTCGCAGAGTTCCCTTTCACTGTAAGGGGGGACTCTGCAGACTCTGATGTAAGGGAGAACTCTGGGGACTCTGACATAGGGGATTCTCTGGAAACCCTGATTTAAGGAGGAACACTGAGAACTCTGATGTACGGAGAGGACTCTGATCAAGGGGGAACACTTTGGCCTCTGGTGTAATGAGGAACTCTGATGTAAGGGAGAACTCTGGGGACTCTGACATAAGGGATGCTTTGGGAATCCAGATTTAAGGAGAAACACTGAGAAAACTCTGATGTACGAAGAGGACTCAGATATAAGGGGGGACACTGTGGCCTCTGGTGTAATGGGGAACTCTGATGTAAGGGAGAACTCTGTGGACTCTGACATAAGGGATGCTCTGAGAACCCTGATTTACTTTAGCGTACTCACTTAAAGGCAGGAGAGAGAAGGGGGGAGACTTCAGTCATAGACAGGGATGGATGGTGAGCTCACTCACCTCTTGGCTGTCAGCACCTCTCATCCAGATGTATCTGAAGCTGCTGGAATTTTATTTTCTGGCTCCTTCTTTCCTTTTTTAAGGAAAAGTGCCAGAGGTTGAAGTGTGGGCAGACACAGAGGGGTCAAACCAGTCGCCACGGGCATTGCAACGATCCCCCCCCCCCCCCCCCCCAGGGGTCGGCTGGCATGTAATAAATATTTCAATAAACTTTGAATGTTCCATCATGTACTATGGGGAAGGCACAGCAGGGGACACGGATTAACATGGCCCCCTGGTGGCCGAATTTGAAATCCCAAATGACAGGCAGATTACTGGGAACACAGAAACCCGATAGCAGACATTACACATGTATTCTCGGGGAAATATATATACATAAGGCAAAGACACCCTATGTACATAATAAAGTACATATGAATAAAAAAAAAGAGCGAACAGGTATAATAGTAATGCAGAGTTACAGGTAAAGAAGAGAAACTGCAGAGAGCCACTAATAAGGATTGATAGACCATCTATACACGGAGGGGGTCATCCATCAATAGATGGCCTATCAATCCTTATTAGTGGCTCTCTGCAGTTTCTCTTCTTTACCTGTAACTCTGCATTACTATTATATCTGTTCGCTTTTATTCTTTGTTATTGTAATATACATACTATAAATAATATTGTTCTTTGTACATCTTTGTATATCCTGTATCTAACTTTCTGTTATTACCACAATATAGATGCATGATTGACCTTCTTATAAACACCCCTGAAGAAGGCGACATAATTACTCTGAAACGCGTCGGGTGAATTACGAGAATTTTACAATCATTGTGGTGATTTTGTACTTAGTACACAGTAATTGTAACCATTCCAATATATTTTGTTTTTACTGCGCTTATTGTGTTTAATTAAATAAGTTTTCTCTACAAATTATGTTAGTGCCTTAAAAGTCCACTTAGAGGATCCCTCCTACTGTCTAGTCAATTTGGATGTGGCACCTTACAGGGAGGGACACCTTCACCGATATAATTATTCGTAAAGTAATAAGCATAACTTCAGACCACTCCTTCCCTGTGGAAAATTTTAGCTAGAAATGTGGTAGCCTGAGCCACTGCCCCTCCTCCTTCCTGGTGTGTGAACTTCTAGTGAAGATCCCAACCTTGGTGGTGGCCACCTTTGAGGTCTCTCTCTTCTGTAATCCTCCCTTAAAAACTCTCCTTAGACTTCTCATTTTACAAAGCACGCATTCTTGGACAGCAGAGTTAAAGCCCAATTGAAATGGTCTGATTGGCCACCTGACAGTTCAACAACCTCACTGAGCTCAGGTGACTCCAATCAGACAGATAAACCCCTAGGAGCAGAGAGGCCCCATGGTGTCTTATTAAAGGATCTGGAACACAGAGATCCCACCAGATGGATGACTTGGACTTGGTGACATCTGTGAAAGTGGCCGCCCAGCCTAGCGAAAGTTCTTCAAGTCACTCGCTGACTGAGGAAGCAGATTGGAGGATTCAGGATGCTGCAGAGGGGCCCCCTAAATAACTGAGGCGATCCAGCTACACATACATGTGGAAATGTGGTAGCCTGAGCCACTGCCCCGCCTCCTTCCTGGTGTGTGAACTTCTAGTGAAGATCCCAACCTTGGTGGTGGCCACCTTTGAGGTCTCTCTCTTCTGTAATCCTCCCTTAAAAACTCTCCTTAGACTTCTCATTTTACAAAGCACGCATTCTTGGACAGCAGAGTTAAAGCCCAATTGAAATGGTCTGATTGGCCACCTGACAGTTCAACAACCTCACTGAGCTCAGGTGACTCCAATCAGACAGATAAACCCCTAGGAGCAGAGGAGCCCCATGGTGTCTCATTAAAGGGTCTGGAACACAGAGATCCCAACCGATGGATGCCTTGGACTTGGTGACATCTGTGAAAGTGGCCGCCCAACATAATGAAAGTTCCTCAAGTCACTCGCTGACTGAGGAAGCAGATTGGAGGATTCAGGATGCTGCAGAGAGGCCCCCTAAATAACTGGGGCGATCCAGCTACACATAAACAACCCTGTTGGTCTCATACAAACTTGGATCCCGATCACGTTAGCCCAGTTGGGATTTCCTGTCCATTACCAGTATACTCTACAGATTTAAGCTTATGGATATGGCTGTACAATAATTTTCATCCACCATTATATAGCATGAAGGGTTTTTATTCTTTTTGGTTTTGCTCCTATTTATACCATGCTCCACTGATGATTTCTTTACAGATGCATCCTTTTCAGTCTCAGTAGAAACTACATGGGTTCAGTGTGTGGCGCGGTGATTCAACTTGTGTTTTGGTTTGGTAAAGCCCAACTGAAATAAATATTTAGTCGGGTAGACATTGGTACTACCAGCCTCCACCTTTATAGTTCCCCCTCTGCCTTCCTGATATAGCAGCGGTGCCGTTTGTCTAAGTAAAAGGAAGGAGTGCTCAGTGTCCAGAGAATTGCAGCTTCTACAGTATGGTTCATAGATGTATATTAAAAAGTAGCAGCATTTACATAAATCCAACGCGTTTCGGCGGGGCGGGAAAACCCCCTACTTCAGGGCTGTTGCTGCGTACTATTGGATGGGAACGATTCCCATGAATAGTGTATTAGATATGAGATTTCAGAAACAAAGATGGCAGGATGCTGCCTTTAGGGGACTCTGTTACAGATATGGTGGCCTTGTAGGTGAAGAGGCTTTACAGGAGGTTGGGGGGTACTTGGTGGCCTTGTATGGGATGAGGTTTCTGGGACAAGTCGGGGACAACTGTGGGGACTGAGATCTCTGAAGGAGGCTATGGGTCTCTCCATGAGACTGGGGAGTTTTGCACTGCAGGAGGTTGAGGGGCAATTGGTGGCCTTGTAGAGGATGAGGTTTCTGGGGGAATCTGGAAGCATATCTGGGGGCTAGAATCCCTGAAGGAGGCTGATGGAAAAACCTCCTTCTTCAGGGCTGTTGCTGCATACTATTAGATGGGAACTATTCCCATGGATAGTTGTGTTAGATATGAGATTTCAGAAACAAGGAGGCAGGATGCCGCCTTTAGGGGACTCTGTTACAGACATAGTGGCCTTGTTGGTGAAGAGACTTTACAGGAGGTTGGGGGGGGGGGCACTTGGTGGCCTTGTATGGGGTGAGGTTTCTGGGGGAAGTTGAGGGCAACTGCGGAGACTGAGATCTCTGAAGGAGGCTGGGGGTTTCGGAGAACAACCTCCCCCTTCGTCAGGGCTGTTGCTGCATACTATTGAATGGGAACGATTCCCATGGATAGTTGTGTTAGATATGAGATTTCAGAAACAAGGACGTCAGGATGCCGCCTTTAGGGAACTCTGTTACAGACATGGTGGCCTTGTTGGTAAAGAGACTTTACAGGAGGTTGGGGGGGGGGGGGGGGCATTTGGTGGCCTTGTATGGGGTGAGGTTTCTGGGGGAAGTTGGGGGCAACTGCGGGGACTGAGATCTCTGAAGGAGGCTATGGGTCTCTCCATGAGACTGGGGAGTTTTGCACTGCTGGAGGTTGGGGGCAATTGGTGGCCTTGTAAAGGATGAGGTTTCTGGAGGAAGCTGGAAGCATATCTGGGGGCTAAGATCCCTGAAGGAGGCTGATGGAAAAACCTCCCCCTTCATCAGGGCTGTTGCTGCATACTATTGGATGGGAACGATTCCCATGAATGGTTGTGTTAGATATGAGATTTCAGAAACAAAAGATGGCAGAATGTCGACTTTTGTTTCTGAAATCTCATATCTAACACAACCATTCATGAGAATCACTCCCCAATAGTACGCAGCAAAAAGACCTGAAAGAGGAGGAGTCCCCCCCGAAACGCGTTGGCTTGATGTAGATGTTGCTACTTTTTAATAACCATCTATTAACCAAACTTTAAAAGTTACAGTTCTCTGGACACCAGGAGCTCATTTCTTTTTATCCAAGTCTCCATGTTGAAATGACCGCAAGGTCGCTCAGAAAAGACAGCAGCCCGATCCAATTTCTTTCCTAAATTTTGGGTCTTTTTTCACTTATCTTGTAAAAAAATAAAACACCCCAGTGGTGACTAAATACTACCAAAAGAAAGCTCTATCTGTCTCAAAAAAATGGTAACAATTTTGTTTGGGTACAGTGTTGCATGACCGTGCAATTGTCATCCAGTTGAAAATCGGCCTGGGCGGGAAGGGGGGGAGGGGGTGATAGCGTCCGGTATTGAAACGGTTAAATGTTTTTGCTAACTGCACGCCGTCCGTCGCATTATTCTCTCATCTGACTGGCTGCACGTTATTTGTAGCGCTGGGATCTATTTTTTTTTTTTGTTGTTCTTTTTTAAGTTACGACTGTTCTATTTAGAAACATGTTGCGTGTCCAACGCCGTAATCAGGCTCCTTCTTTTTTTTTTTTTTTTTTTAAAAAGAACCTGTTGCCGTGGTTACCATAATGGTGTCTTTAAATTTCACGTATGAATAATGCAAGGCTACCTGGACAAGGAGGGGGGGGGTTTGCAGAGATGGCGCTATATCAAAGGGCGGCGCTGCGCTCTCCATCTTCCCGCGGTTATAACTCCTCGCATTGTTGCCGCGGCGCTGACAGCTGCTGATCTATGGCAGGCCGGTGCATCCGCTTTTCTTTTTATCTGCCGCTGACATAAATTTTTACCGGCAAGCCGATAACGCCGGTGTGATCAGATAATCCGGGCCGGCTCACTGCGATAGGATTACTCGCCAATAAGCCGTTATTTGTAGTTTGTATGTGCTGAACAGTTCACAGGACCGGGACGGGGTTCTCAGAATTAAAGGAGATGTCACTGCCCCCCCCCCCCCCCAATGGTGAACTTGTCTCATACCTTTCGGATTGCTACATCTACCATTGAAAGAGTTTGTTAACCCCTTCCGTACCGGGCACTTTCACCATCCTTCCTGCCCAGGCCATCTTTCAGCGCCATCACACTTTGAATGACAATTGCGCGGTCATACAACACTGTACTCAAAGGACATTTTTATCATTCTTTTCACACAAATAGATCTTTCTTTTGGTGGTATTTAATCGCTACTGGGGGGTTTTACTAAATAAACAAAAAAATTAAAAATGAGAAAAAAAAAAACATATTTTTTTTGTTTCTGTTATAAAATTTTGCAAATAAATAATCTTTCTTCATAAATTAAGGCCAAAATGTATTCTGCTACATTTCTTTGGCGTAAATAACCCAAAAATCAGTGTCTATTATTTAGTCTGTAGGAAAGTTATAGAGTCCACACACTATGGGATAGATATCTGAAAATCGATCGATCCTGATGTACTGACGGACCATCCCATTTATTAAGGCCCAAAAACACCAGAGCAGTACAAATACCCCCCCCCCCCCCAAAATCACCCCCTTTTTGGAAAGTAGACAATCCAAGGTATTTAGTAAGAGGGATTGAGAGGTTTTTTGAAGTTGTCATTTTTTTGTCACAATTTTTTTGGAAATTGTTATTTATCCACTTGCTTACCGGGCACTTTCACCCCCTTCCTGCCCAGGCCAATTTTCAGCTTTCAGCGCTCTCACACTTTGAATGACAATTACTCAGTCATGTAACACTGTACACATATGACATTTTTATCATTTATCATTACCAAAGTAGAACATAATTGTGAAGGGGAATGAAAAATGATAAATGGTTTTCATAAACAGCATTATGAAGGCCAAGGAACACACCAGACAGGTCAGGGATAAAGTTGTGGAGAAGTATAAAGCAGGGTTAGGTTATAAAACAATCTCCCAAGCTTTGACCATCTCACGGAGTTCTGTTCAATCCATCATCGGAGAATGGGAAGAGTATGGGACAACTGCAAACCTACCAAGACATGACCGTCCACCTAAACTGACCGGCCGGGCAAGGAGAGCATTCATCAGAGAAGAGCCAAGAGGTCCATGGTAACTCTGGAGGAGCTGCAGAGATCCACAGCTCAGGTGGGAGAATCTGTCCACAGGACAACTATTAGTCGTGTTCTCCACAAATCTGACCTTTATGGAAGAGTGACAAGAAGAAAGACATTGGTGAAAGAAAGTCATAAGAAGTCCTGTTTGTAGTTTGTGAGAAGCCATGTGGAGGACACAGCAAACATGTGGAAGAAGGTGCTCTGGTCACATGAGACCAAAACTGAACTTTTTGGCCTAAAAGCAAAACGCTATGTGTGGGGGAAACTAACACTGCACATCACCCTGAACACACCATCCCCACTGTGAAACATGGTGGTGGCAGCATCATGTGGTGGGAATGCTTTTCTTCAGCAGGGACAGGGAAGCTGGTCAGAGTTGATGGGAAGATGGATGGAGACAAATACAGGACAATCTTAGAAGAAAACCTGTTAGAGTCTACAAAAGACTTGAGACCGGGGCGGAGGTTCACCTTCCAGCAGGACAATGACCCGAAACATCCAGCCAGAGCTACAATGGAATGGTTTAGATCAAAGCATATTCATGTATTAGAATGGCCCAGTCACAGTCCAGACCTAAATCACATTGAGAATCTGTGGCAAGACTTGAAAATTGCTGTTCACAGACGTTCTCCATCCAATCTGACAGAGCTTGCGATATTTTACAAAGAAGAATGGGCAGAAATGTCCCTCTCTAGATGTGCAAAGCTGGTAGAGACATCCTCAAAAAGACTTGCAGATATAATTGTAGAGAAAGGGGGTTCTACAAAGTATTGACTCCGGGGGGCGCCATACAAATGCCCCCCCCCCACACTTTTCACATATTTATTTGTATCATTTATCATTTTCTTCCACTTCACAATTATGTGCCACTTTGTGTTGGTCTATCACATAAAATCCCAATAAAATACATTTACATTTTTGGTTGTAACATGACAAAATGTGGGAAATTTCAAGGAGTGTGAATACTTTTTCAAGGCTCTGTATGTTTCAAGTAATGGACACATCCACTTTTAGGTCTTTGATATGTGTGATGCTTTACAAGGCAAGAGTCATTTATCGATCTGTTGTCTACGTTATTTTTGGCAGGTTTCTGACGTTATGACGTCAGAGGTCAAGGGGTGGCTCCCTGTATTATGTTGTTGGGGTGCTCTAGACATCTAGTCTTACAGATACAACTGGCCTTGACTCTGGTTCTCCTCCAGAACTTTCTGCTTCCCTCCAGCTTCTTCCCAGCAGCAGCACAAGGTAAGGGCGGTTCACTGTGATGTAAGGGAGAGTGGGAGGACTCTTGATGACGGAGGGGTTCTTGACATCTGATGTAAGGCGGGTGGGGTGCTCTAGACATCTAGTCTTACAGATACAACTGGCCCTGACTCTGGTTCTCCTCCAGAACTTTCTGCTTCCAGCTTCTTCCCAGCAGCTGCACAAGGTAAGGGCGGTTCACTGTGATGTAAGGGAGGGTGGGAGGACTCTTGATGACGGAGGGGTTCTTGACATCTGATGTAAGGCGGGTGGGGTGCTCTAGACATCTAGTCTTACAGATACAACTGGCCCTTACTCTGGTTCTCCTCCAGAACTTTCTGCTTCCCTCCAGCTTCTTCCCAGCAGCAGCACAAGGTAAGGGGAGTTCACTGTGATGTAAGGGAGGGTGGGAGGACTCTTGATGACGGAGGGGTTCTTGATATCTGATGTAAGGCAGGTGGGGGTGCTCAAGACATCTAGTCTAGTCAGATACAACTGGCCCTTTGAGGGAAACCATAATGCCGATGTGGCCTACAATGAAATTGAGTTTGACACCCCTCCTTTAAATGATTCCAATCTGGGACTATAGGATTCTGGGAGACGGACAATCCATTCTTTTTTTTGGATACAATGTCACCAAATAGAAAAGACTAAATAGACTCCTCGGCTTTATCTTCTTTTTTCTGTCACCTTCAGATAAGATCGATGATTGGCTGACAAAGGCTGAATAATTTTGCCCGGTGCGGCCCATCGCAGAGCGTTCTGTCAGTCCTGGCAGAGAAGATCAAGGCTTTCCTTACATTTTACCTGATGCGCATTGATCGGCCGCGGTATAAATAAGGCAGCGCTCTGCTGCAGATGCAATTCCCCAATCGTGGGTAAAAAGACATAAAGCTGCCGGATTTATTAGGTGTCGGAGAGTAATATATTCATGAAAGTTTGTGGAATCGATCCGAGATATATACATTACCGTGTGAGGAGGAAACATATTGTATCGGAATGATATTTACATATAGACAAGGCATCCATTAAAGAGTCACTCCGGGCTGGAGGAATAAATCAGCGGCTGCCGATGCTTTCCAGGAAACAACGCTGGCTGTGTCGGGAAGTCAGATATTGTGCCAAGAGGAATCCCTTCTAAGCATTTCAAAAAGGCAAAGTTTATTATCAAAGGAATGTCTCATTTTTCACAATCGGGGTATGGATGGTGACAGGTCCTCTTGAGCGCTGAACCTACACCCACTGGTACCTTTAGTGCCCTCCCCCCGCTGTTCCATACGATTGTCAGAGCTATAGGACTAAACCCTGTGTAAGCTCCATGTGGGTCAGTTTTGGTCTTACACAGGGTTATTGGCCTTCTGCCCCATGTGACAGCGTTGGGACCTGGGGATTGGCTGCTAGGCCTGGGTGCCGAATTGTTAGTAGAAGAAGGTCGCATGTTCCCCCATACCCTCAAGCATTTGGCATTTCCAAGCACTCCAACCAGAGTGCAGCAAAGGTGAGTATCGGTTGATGGGTAGGGGGGCGGGGGTGGTCTTTTAGGAAAGCTCACTTTATAGCCAGTAAAAGAGATCCAGGTGTGGAAAAAAAATTTAAAGCAAAAAGCTCCCGTATAGGAAGATAATTTATCCTTTCCTGGTCCGTGGGCTCCGTTTGTGGGATCTTCCTCAACTCTTGCAAAGCTAAAGTTTACAAAGAATCTTCAAATATGACCCAATTCTGGGCCTACAGATCATCCCCCACCATGCCTCACGGCTCCTCACACTGGACCTACATCAAGGAGTGTCGATATATAGCGCAAGGTTCTTCCAAACCTCCTAAACAAAGGGCCAATAATATCCTTCAGATTTTAGGGGGGGTCAGACTTTGGCTATTGGGGGTAGAAAATGTCCTATCTTCAATAGGAAAAAATAATAGCCAGCGTTTGTTTCAGTTGGAATGATTGTGTCCCATTGTTGGTGTCATTGGGAGGAACTGTGCCCCATCATTGGTGTCATTGGGATAAATTGTGCCTCATTGTTGGTGTCATTGGGAGGAATTGTGCCCCATTGTTGGTGTCATTGGGAGGAATTGTGCCCCATCATTGGTGTCATTGGGATAAATTGTGCGTCATTGTTGGTGTCATTGGGAGGAATTGTGCCCCATAATTGGTGTCATTGGGATAAATTGTGCCTCATTGTTGGTGTCATTGGGAGGAATTGTGCCCCATTATTGGTGTCATTGGGAGGAATTGTGCCCCATCATTGGTGTCATTGGGATAAATTGTGCCTCATTGTTGGTGTCATTGGGAGGAATTGTGCTCCATTGTTGGTGTCATTGGGAGGAATTGTGGCCCATCGTTGGTGTCATTAGGAGGAGTTGTGCTCCATTGTTGGTGTCATTGGCATAAATTGTGCCCCATCGTTGGTGTCTTTGGGAGGAATTGTTCCCCATTGTTGTCCCATGCCCCTGTTGAAGACTTGTGAGTTGAAACGCGTTGGGCCAACACCTCTTGCTTCCCACATTGCCATTTTGGTACCTTTTGTGATCACTTTTTATATTTTTATACTACATGGTATTTTATCCTAATAAACCTATTTTGGTTGACCTGCGCCATATGGCGCCCCCTTTTTTTGTTTCCTCATGCCTGAGTACTGATGACCATCCTTGGATCATCTTCCCTTTGGCACGGTTTGGCGGCCGACAGCTTTGGAATCTTTGTTTGGAACCATCTCCCAACCTCGTGTAGATTGTAATCTGCGGCCTACAGGATATCGTTCAAGCCTTGGCATCACCTCACCATTGGGGATCCAGTATCCCAAAGCTCTTTAGACGCACTGCCGTATGGTATGTGCGTCCAACAGATCCGGTAAGAGTACCCATCTTCCTTATTGAATGTTATTCCTGCCTTTTGGTTTATTGTCCTCTTCGGTTGAAGATTGAAGAGAAAGTTCCCCAATCATTGGACACTTTTCATGTGGACTTCTGGTCTTTTTTTATTGTCATTACTCCATAACTTTTTGGGGTTCATTTTTGCTGTTTCATATTTATTTTTTATATTGTTTTGCATTTTTGCACTTGAGGTGTTTTGGATGCACACACATATATATACATATTGTTATTTATTCATTTTGTCACTATGTTTTAGCGCTTCACTTATTTTTTGATATTTCTCATCAGGACTTGGTTTGTTTGTGTGTTAGCAGCTGTTTTGTTTTAAGATTGTTTGGGTTTAGCGCAGTATTTTCACCCCTTTTTTCTCCCCATTGTTGGCATTAGTGAATGAAATAGTGCCCAAGGGTCAGAAAAAAGCAAACAAAGGGCTGCATCTGGTCCTCGGGCCGCAGTTTGGAGACCACTGATATAGGGGGTGGCAGAAGGAACCACAGGGCATTGGGGGAGGGTGGGTATGAAGGTAGCCCAAAAACACCTGTAAGGGCCCATTCACTCCTATACATTGTGGCAACGAGCACTGCCACATCACATGGCAAAGCATCTATTCTATGCGCAGAGCATTGTGGCGCCATTCATTGCAAATGGCACCCCAACACATTGCACAGTAGAGCCCCAACGCACACTGCAGCGCACCCTATATGCTGTGTTAAACAAAGGGCCATGCGTGTTTTTCATCCACTGTGATGTGATGATACTTTTCAGAACGTGTGGGTTGCCCTAATGCAACGCAGGTTGACACAAGCTATAGCACATGTTCATTACAGCATTTTCAACTGAATGTCAGGCCATGTCTTTATTTCTGATGTCTCTGTCACTGTTGGGGAGATTTTCCATCACTTCCTGTTTTGACATCTGTCATATTGGGGTTTAAAGAGGACCTGTTCTTTGGAAGATGTGCCATAAAAAGGCAAGCATAGAGCAAAGGACTACTCACCAACATATTGTCTTTCGACTACCTGCAGTGGATCTTCTCTCCATTACTGACTTACAATGCCTTGTTCTGCATTGTGTCTCTGTGTGGAGTCGGCCATCTTGGTAGAGTAGCAGGGCTTTGCTTACTAATTTCAGAGATGCCCCCTGATGATTGGTATTCTGATGACTGGTGGGGTAATGATAGAGGTGGAGGAAGCACAGATCACAGAATGGATGAAGCAGAAGCAGGGAGATCCTTGCACTGCAGGTCCTCAGGTACAGCTTCCTCTCCAGCAAGGAGAACAGTGATCAGTACGGTAGGACTAGCCACCAGCATTGCTTGTGGTCTCCCTCAAACTTATACTTTCCTTGTTACTGACCTACCATACCATGCCTTGTTCTGCACTGTCTGTGTGGAGGCAGCCTTCTTGGTAGAGGTAGGGCTTTGCTTCCTCATTTTAGAGCTGCCCCCCGATGACTGGTGATCTGATGACTGGAGGGGTAGTGATAGAGGTGGAGGAAGGCCAGATCCACAGAACAGATAAAGCAGAAGCAGGGAGATACTTTCAGTGCAGGTCCTTCAGGGCAACTTCCCCTCCAGCAAGGAGAACAGTAAACAGTACAGTAATAGGACAAGCCACCAGTATTGCTTGTGGTGTTCCTATAACTGATCATTTCCCTGTTACTGACCTATCACACCTTGTTCTGCTCTGTATGGTGTCGGCCATCTTGATAGAGGCAGAGCTTTGCTTCCTCATGTCAGAGCTACCCCCCCGTTGACTGGTGATCTGATGACTGGTGGGGTAATGACAGAGGTGGAGGAAGCCCAGATTCACAGAATGGATGAAGCAGAAGCAGGTAGATCCTTGCACTGCAGGTCCTCAGGTACAGCTTCCTCTCCAGCAAGGAGAACAGTGATCAGTACAGTAATGACATCACAAAATATGGGTAGACTAGCAGTTAGAGGCAGCCACGCCTTAGATCAATGGTTCTGAGCAACTGGGTCATGGATTCCCTCCTCCCTCGTCCTGGGCCTCCAGGCAGCTGCAGTGCCACCCAACCTCTCCCATAGCGACCTGCAGTGCACCACAATCTCTCACAGGGCCCCCAGGTTCCCTAAGAGCCCTCTGTCCCCAAAGTGCCACCCAGTTCCCCACAATGTCCCCAAGCTTCCTGCAGAGCCTTCAGCCCCTCGTAGTGCCCAGAAACAGTGTCCCACAGTGACCCCAAGCCCCTGCAGTGCCCTCCAGTTTCCCACATTGGACCGGCAAAACCCCAATCTCCTCCAGAGACCTTATCCCCCACGGCTGCCTACAGCTCCTTTCAGAGACCTCATCCCCCACAGTTGCCCCCAGCTTCCTCCAGAAACCTCATCCCCTACAGGGCCACCAAGTCTGCTGCAGAGTCCGCTAACCGCCTCCAGAACCTTCATTCCTCCACACTGACACTCAGCCCAATCCAGAGCCTCCCAGAATTCCAATACTGCACATATTTTGTAGTCCCATATTGTCAGGTACCTTCCGGTTAACGAGGGGTTAACCAGGAAGGGGTAAAAGGTAGGTCACTGCGAAGGTTGAGTACCGTCTCTGAGTCCGGGGGGGGCTTGCGACTGGAGACCTAAAGTTAAAAGAAGTTTGTCGCAGTGACCAGTGGTGTGTGTTCCCCTCGAAGACCCCAAAAAAGTCCATAAAAAGTTGGTTAAGAGTTATTTAAAATGTTATTTATTTAGTTTTATGGTAATTGTTAATAAAAAAAGGCCGTCAAGGCCATTTACTCCAAAATCTTGTCACGTCATTTGTGGGGGGATTTGGAGGGGTTAGATATTATGTTTAACGGGTGGCTTCAGTGACTGTGGGTTAGGTCCTTCACATGTCAAGCTGTGAGGACACAGAGCCCGAGTAGTGAACAGGAAGTGCAGGGCTATCTTTCAACAGAAGCTCAAGACAAAAGTAATTACGGTCACTAGATGGAGTTGATGATCATAGTAAACACGTATTTATGTCCTATGATCACCAGCTCCATCTATGGCCATAATGCAGTATTTTCCAGAGCCACTCTCTTTTTATGAATGAACAACATTCAACCTGAAGAGAAAATAACCTAGTAACATTCGATTTTGCCCTATTCACACAGAATGAATGTAAATGCAGTTTTACAGGACAATTTTTTTTTTCTATATAAATGCATCCCTAGGGGTACTTTTTTAAACACAGTTAACATTTCTAGAAGTTTCTTGTAAGATTATCGCTTTTTGGAATTCAGGTCCACTTAATATGAAGGTTTTTGCGTTCTTTTGTCCACTCGCTCTGCTTTTGTGTGGTTGTCTGGGAGGTGGCGATGACTGATCTCTGACGGTCTGGTCGCCATTCCGCTGTGACTTTGATCGTTTTTTGTTTTTTTGCGGTCTTCTGATTCTCATTCTCTCGCTCGTTGTTCTGAGAGGAGGTACCACCTCCCGCAGGTCACACAAGGCGGCACGGACACCTCTTCAGAGCCTCCGCAAGTCGGCAATTACCGCGGCTGAGCTTGGTTATACGTTCTATGAACTGCCAGCCCCCCCCCCCCACTGCCATCTTTTGTCATGCCAGCTTCTTACCTTGTCTTCAAAGCCTGCTGGGAGGGGGGGTCACATCATGCTGAGGTGACAATTGGGGTCACCTACCAGCAGGGAGGCGCCTAAGCATCTGAGAGGCCAGAGCCTTTCTGATTAACTGCCATAATACAAAGGGAAGACTAGCAGGTGGAACGAAAAAGGTGAATCATGGAAGACGGATCATAGCTCGGAACGTCGCTCTCAGGTTTCCATTAAAAATAAAATGGAAGAATTGGGTTTATGAGAATTAGGATTCAGCTCTGACTCCCGGAGATCCCACTACATCTTGAACTCGTGTGGTGGAGATGCGATGAGTTTTTTCCAGGGCTAGCTGATGGCTTAACCACTTTTTTACCAAGGTATGATTATAAACAGCATGGTAGACAAGGGGTTATATCAGGATCCCAGCTGGTGCTGCATCCGTGAGCTTGGTACCTGCTTTAAAGAGCCGGAAAAGGGTTTTCCGATGAAGGGGGTCCCAAAGTGCACCCTGCCCCCCTAGTAAATAGAGTCCACCTGTGTGTAATTAAATCTCAGTATAAATACAGCTGTTCTGTGAAGCCCTCCCCTCAAAGGTTTGTTAGAGAACCTTAGTGAACAAACAGCATCATGAAGCCCAAGGAACACACCAGACAGGTCAGGGATACAGTTGTGGAGAAGTATAAAGCAGGGTTAGGTTATAAAAAATCTACCAAGCTTTGAACATCTCACGGAGCTCTGTTCAATCCATCATCAGAAAATGGAAAGAGTATGGCACAACTGCAAACCTACCAAGACATGGCCGTCCACCTAAACTGACCGGCCGGGCAAGGAGAGCATTCACCAGAGAAGAGCCAAGAGGTCCATGGTAACTCTGGAGGAGCTGCAGAGATCCACAGCTCAGGTGGGAGAATCTGTCCACAGGACAACTATTAGTCGTGTTCTCCACAAATCTGCCCTTTATGGAAGAGTGACAAGAAGAAAGACATTGGTGAAAGAAAGTCATAAGAAGTCCTGTTTGTAGTTTGTGAGAAGCCATGTGGAGGACACAGCAAACATGTGGAAGAAGGTGCTCTGGTCAGATGAGACCAAAATTGAAATTTTTGGCCTAAAAGCAAAACGCTATGTGTGGGGAAAACTAACACTGCACATCACCCTGAACACACCATCCCCACCGTGAAACATGGTGGTGGCAGCATCATGTGGTGGGGATGCTTTTCTTCAGCAGGGACAGAGAAGCTGGTCAGAGTTGATGGGAAGATGGATGGAGACAAATACAGGACAATCTTAGAAGAAAACCTGTTAGAGTCTACAAAAGACTTGAGACTGGGACTTGAGACTGGGTTCACCTTCCAGCAGGACAACGACCCGAAACATCCAGCCAGAGCTACAATGGAATGGTTTAGATCAAAGCATATTCATGTGTTAGAATGGCCCAGTCACAGTCCAGACCTAAATCCCATTGAGAATCTGTGGCAAGTGTCACGTACCTTGGAGATGAGCCTGACGTGCAGAGGGGGACCTCTCGTACAGCCCCGGCTCAGGGACCATTGGATTTGCAAAAGTGTCAGCGAGAGCAAGGTGAGTTAAGAGTGCCTACGGAGTCTCTTTACTGGAAGAGGTAGTAGCCGATGAGTAGCAGGACCGTGTCGGATCGCTGAGCAGCGAGACAGAGGATGCAGGCGTGCTGTACAGCTGGAGGACAGCAGGTTGGAGCGGAGTAAGACAAGCCAGGTCGTACACAGAGGGTTAATCGGCATGAACAGCAGGCGGAGTGTGGCCAGAGTTCAGGCTGGGTTTAGCCACGGAGAATCAGGCAAACAGGCGGGATTTGCAGGGTCGAGCAAGCCAAAGGTCAGGACTGGAGATAGCAGTGTGGTCATGAAGCCCTTAGTCTTTGGAAAAGCTCAGGTACCAGGGGAAGAGGATACCGGTTCTTGACAGTGATTTTATTTAGTTCTCGGTAGTCCACACAGTGCGGAAGAGAGTGGTCTTTCTTTTCCACAAAAAAATATTCCTGCCCCTGCTGGGGGGAAGTGCATGGGCGTAGCATAAGGGGTTGCGGGGGTCACAATCGCAACCCCGCCCCTAGCTCCAGGGGGCCCCTGCAGCCTCCCTGTCATATTATCCACAAAGTCCAGCTCCGATCTGCTCTAGGGCCCCACAGCCACGCTACAGTACTGGGCTTCCACTTTGCCTTCCACAGTCCACACCCCTCTGTTCTCATTGGCTGGGGAGAAGCTGTGAGCCATTTGCTGAATGGAGAGGAGAATGGGGTGAGAACAGCCCAGGATGGGGAAGTGTCTGGCAACATAGAATGGTAACCAAGCTCAGAAAGTTAAAGCGGGATTCTGGCCGTAAAAAAAAAAAAAAAAAGTCAGCAGCTACAAACACTGTAGCTGCTGACTTTAAATAAATACTTACCTGTCCCAGGTGCCCGTGATGTCAGCCGCCCGAGGCCGACCCGTCCCTCGGCTCTCGGGTCCCGGCACCGCCATCCTAGGTAAGGGAAACAGGCAGTGGAGCCTTGCCGCTTCACTGCCAGTTTCCTACAAAACTCTGGGGCGCGGCACTCTGTGAATGGCCCCTTGGTGTTCTGGGAACACACACAGTTCCCAGAAGACAATGGGGCCGCTTACCGAGGAGCAGAAGACGCCGCGGAAAAGGAAGAGGCAGATTAGGAAGTCTGCCTAGCAACAAGGGCTTAGGAAAGTTTAAAAACATTTTTTTTTCAAATGTTTTTTTTAAATTTTTTTTAGGATTTTTGGTGTAATTCTTTTTTTCAGGGTGGCCCTCCACTTTAAGAGGAGGAGAGTGCCGTCCTGTAGCAATGATATGACCGATGTCACTGGTGAGGTAAGACACTGCTCAGTGTCTCTTAAGCAGGCCATACACGGTTGAATTTCGAACAAATTTTCTTTTCAAAATCAGAAAGTTCGTTTTTTTTGTGATCCGCTGGCGCCACCATTGATTTTGGAAATTTGGCCGACCAAGCCTTCAATTTCACCGCATGTTGCTACAGAAAAGAAATTTCTTGGCCGGCAATCTTCTTTTCTCTCCGTAAATTTTCTTTTCTTATTACATTTCTCGCACGATTCTCCCATCATTGATTAGAAAATCGTTCATTTTTCAAAAAATTTCCAACATGTCCGATTCCTCAAATTTGATTGCCGCACGAAAATCGGCCGTTGTTGCAGCCCACTAATGGTGCAAAATTCATACGAATATTCTTTCAAACGATTTTCGAAAGAAAATTCTTACGAAATTCGAAACATGTATGGCCGGCCTTAGCGGAGGGCTTGAGCCTTGGGCCGGAGTGGGATGTGTTGTTGTGCTGCAAAGTTCAAATCAATAAAACAACTAACTGCCCCAGAGTCATTTATTGCGTTAGCCGGCACTGGACCTTCCGGAAGCTGAAACAAGATGGAAAGAGCCAGGTGAGTGGTGCTGGCAGGTGGTGATGGATAACTGGAGGGGGAGATAAACAGACACTTTCGTAGCTTTGCTGGACATAAGCGTACATAATGGCCGGCCTCCCCACAGTACAGACATAGGTTATTATGTTGCCGGTGTAAGTGTTCTTCAGCTGACAGAGAAGGTGGCATCAGTCCAAGTTACATAGGTTCAGAAGTATCTGGCATCTGGTTAGTGTGAACAGGAACTGGCACCCGAGGCAACATCCAGGCTGGACGGAACTGCTGGGTAGCTCTTTCTGTCCTACGTTCCCGAAGCCGTCGGTCTATCTGAATGGCCAAAGTGATTAAGGCCTCCAATGTTTTTGGAATGCCGACCCGGGCTAGTTCTTTTAAACCTTTAGACAGACCAAGGCGTCACCTCAGGGTCACTGCGGTACCACGAAAATGTAATAGGTTTTCTTACTTTATATTTAATTTGACTACAATTCCCAGCCTGTTGTAGATCTTCATATGTGTACTTGGGCTGGTAGAACCACCAGCCTTTGCTAGAGAAACCAGAACAGTGCTGGGCCTTCTCCTGTTTTATGCAAAAAAGGCCATTATCCTAAAAAATGGAAATCAACAATGGCACCAACTTTGTAGTTTTGGAAATCCTTTGTGAGCTCGGCAGTTCCTTTTTATAAAGTTACATGCCATTCCTTTGGTTGTCCAGGAAAGTTTAACTTAGTAGACTTAGTAGACAAGCTGGGCCTTATTTGACCCAAATGATGTGTTTACCTGAAGGGTGACCCGTGGGCCCCTTCATAAGTACTTGAACCTGCAGAATCTGGAATTGGACCTGTACACCATCAAGATCTCTGATTTTCATTTTCCGTCTCTGTAATCCCGGGAACTGGGTAGGACAGAAATATCTCTACTTGCTTTTTCTTGTTTTGGTGTATCTGAGTATGTGCAGCTGTTAGTACGACTGTATAGGTACAGTTTATATTCTTTGTCTGGTGGTTTTGTATGCTATATCTGGCCTGGGTATGCCCAAAAGGCCCTGATTTGTAATGCTAATTTTCTCATAACCCAATAAAATGAAGTTCTAATAAATAAATAGACATATTTATCCCCTTACCACCAACGTAACACATATATGCGGCCCCCACCGGACTGGGCGTTTTTCAAGGGGCCGCAGGGAAGAGGTGAAGAAAAATGCTGACTATGACCCTAAGAGCACCATCCCTACAGTCAAGCATGAAGGTGGAAACATGATGCTTTGGGGCTGTTTCTCTGCTAAAGGGACAGGCCGACTTTGCTGCATTGAGGGGCCAATGGACGGGGCCATGTATTGTTAGATCTTGGAGGAGAACCTTCTTCCCTCAGCCCAGGGGCGGACTGACCATTCGGTAACCTGGGCACTGCCCGAGGGCCCCATGCCACTAAGGGGCCCGATCAGGGTTGCCAGCCTCAATAAAACCAGGGACAGTATGTAAAAATCTGTGTTTTTTTAAAAGTCCCAAGATTATAGCTGCCCCGCCTCTCCAGTACCTTTTCAGTGTGTGTATGTGTATACTGTGTGTGTATACTGTGTGTGTATATTGTGTGTCTGTGTGTATACTGTGTGGCCCCATAATCTATTGCCTGGGGGCCCCATAATCTCCTAATGCCTGGGGGCCCCATGATCTCCTATTGCCTGGGGGCCCCATAATCTATTTCTCGGGGGCACCATAATCTTCTCCTATTGCCTGGGGGCCTCATAATCTTCTCCTATTGCCTGGGGGCCCCATAATCTTCTATTGCTTGGGGGCCCCATGAGTTGTCAGTCCCCCCCCCTGCCTCAGCCAGAACACTGAAGATGGGTCATAGATGGGTCTTGCAGCATGACAATGACCCAGCATATACTGCCAAGGTAACAAAGGGGTGGCTCAAGAGGAAGCACATTAAGGTCATGGAGTGGCCTAGCCAGTCTCAAGACCTTAATCCTATAGGGCTGAAAGAGCCCTCGTGGAATGCTGCGCTCTAATACCACTTGGAGGTTCTCTATTTAGAACCCTGTAACCCTCAGTAATAGTCAATCTGATCCATCTGGCTAATGCGACTTTAGAGGCCTGCCGGCAGGGCCGGACTGGCCTACCGGGATAGCGGGAAATATCCCGGTAGGCCGCCTGCTCCGAGGCCGCTGTCAGCTAGGAGCTCTGGAACTTTTTTTTTTTTTTTTCTAAAGAACAGCTGAGAGAGAAGCGGCAGGTGCTGTGATCAGGAGGCGGGGCTGACTGTGGAAATGTGTAGCAGCGAGGGCCGGAGGAGCAAGTAACCATCGTGCAGCAGGCAGTGTAACCCCCTCCCTCTCCAGCCCCCCACATTTAAATGTGCCCAGGTGCTGCATCGGGGATGAATGGGGCTGTCAGGAGGGAGATACACAGTACCTGAAGCCGAGGAGATAGAGAGAAGATATGGCCACAGCCAAACGAATCCTGCAGCACACAAGAGCTCTGGCTGAATGGAAACAAGATCGTCTGGAGCAATGTCATATGTAATGCTGGCCGGCCGGTGTCATCCAGAAATCTCTGCCTTTTGGGCAGTGTGCAGGTTACTATCAGCCTCCCCTCCCTCCTCTCTGGCTCTGTACTCTCTGTTTTTTTTTTTTAGCTTCCTAACCTGCACACTGATAAGATCTCTGGGAGACACTGCCAGCATTCTGTGTCCAGTGAAGGGTCACACATGGCTATCTGTTAACCATTTCAGCTCAGCTATTTAGCCAGAGCTCTGTGTGTTCTGCACAGTTTGATGTTTTTTTTGGATGATTTACTGCTGATTCAGGCTGGAAGCTTCACAGACTCATTAACTGTTTAAAGTTCTCCACTAATCCTGACCACTTCACTGTAAGACAATTAGAATTTTGGAAATTGGATGTGTTGCTGTCTTCTGGCACTTAGTTGTACTTTAAAAGGAGGATTACTAACTTGATCTTGAAGAGCTGGTTTAAGTAGAGTGGCGCAGCCCTACTATATGCTTTTACACTGAGTTCAGCCATACATGCATTCCCTGCCCATCTCCTGTATCATGTCTGCAGTAAGGAGGAGCTCCGGCGTGTTCGCACAGCCCATGTGCAGAGCCCGCCAGGAAGTCGGCGCTGCGCTAATCACAGTGCGCGGCTGCAGAGATCGGGAAATGTCTCACTGCCTGTGATTAGCACAGCACAGTGCCAACTTCCTGGCCGGCTCAGCCCGTGGGCTGTGCAAACACGCCAGAGCTCATCCTTAGTCTGCAGTCTTTGACCATCTCCTCTAATGTGTCTGCAGTCTCTGACCATCTCCTGTATCATATCTGCAGTCTCTGACCATCTCCAGTATCATGTCTGCAGTCTCTGACCATCTCCTGTATCATGTCTGCAGTCTCTGACCATCTCCTGTGTCATGTCTGCAGTCTCTGACCATCTCCTGTATCATGTCTGCAGTCTCTGACCATCTCCTGTATCATGTCTGCAGTCTCTGACCATCTCCAGTATCATGTCTGCAGTCTATGACCATCTCCTGTATCATGTCTGCAGTCTCTGACCATCTCCTGTATCATGTCTGCAGTCTCTGACCATCTCCTGTATCATGTCTGCAGTCTCTGACCATCTCCAGTATCATGTCTGCAGTCTATGACCATCTCCTGTATCATGTCTGCAGTCTCTGACCATCTCCAGTATCATGTCTGCAGTCTCTGACCATCTCCTGTATCATGTCTGCAGTCTATGACCATCTCCTGTATCATGTCTGCAGTCTCTGACCATCTCCTGTATCATGTCTGCAGTCTCTGACCATCTCCTGTATCATGTCTGCAGTCTCTGACCATCTCCAGTATCATGTCTGCAGTCTATGACCATCTCCTGTATCATGTCTGCAGTCTCTGACCATCTCCAGTATCATGTCTGCAGTCTCTGACCATCTCCTGTATCATGTCTGCAGTCTCTGACCATCTCCTGTATCATGTCTGCAGTCTCTGACCATCTCCTGTATCATGTCTGCAGTCTCTGACCATCTCCTGTATCATGTCTGCAGTCTCTGACCATCTCCTGCATCATGTCTGCAGTATTTGACCATCTCCTGTATCATGTTCACAATCTCTGACCATCTATTGTAGTGTGTCTTACACACATACAAAAATGACATTTAAATCCTGCTAGGCTATTTAAAAACACCTGAACATATTCAAAAAATATGGGGATTTGGTCACACTATATGGCAGCCCACTTACTGCGTCAAAGTACCCCTTAATTAGTGGGTCCTACACTAATAAAAGAATGAAAGGTCCTGCGTCTCAACCATGGGAGATACACTCCTCTTTTATGGGAGAACTGAAGGGACTCCTCCTATGAACTGGTGGGCACTAATAAGAGGTAATGGGGGGGGGGGGTGGAGTTCTCCCATAAAGAGGAGTGTATCTCCAATGGTTGAGACGCAGGACCTTTCATTCTTTTATTAGTGTAGGACCCACTAATTAAGGGGTACTTTGACGCAGTAAGTGGGCTGCCATATAGTGTGACCAAATCCCCATTTTTTTTTAATATGTTCGGGTTTTTTTAAATATCCTTGCAGGATTTAAATGTCATTTTTGTATGTGTGCGCTGTAATATTTTTACTGTTTGTTGGTCTTATCAGCACCATCTTGAATGTAAACGCATTTTTAGGGTGTGCCCCCCAAGTATGATTTTGTTTTTTACACATACAGAACTCACATCGTGTGTGTCTGTGTATATATATATATATCATTTTATGCAATAAATGGGCATGTAGCCATTTACTTTCCGGAAAGAGGGAGAGGAAAGGGGGCAAAAAAGGAAATGAGAGAGGTAAAAAAGAGAGAATGCATGGAAAAGAGGGGGAGGAACAAAGAAAAGGCGAGAGACATAATAAGAGAGAGAACAAGAAAGATACATAGAGAGAGAGAGATGGGGAAAAAAACAAGAAATTATTATAGAGAGAAATAAAGGGGAAAGAAAGGAGAACAAAGAGAAGGAGTGGTACATCCTAAAATGTACCACAAGGGGTTTAATACAGTATGAGTGGAAGAGACTCGGGGAGCGCTAAATGTCCGCCGGTTAGGGGTGCAATTTACTTGCCTTACCTTGGGTGCTGACAACCCACGCTACGTCCCTGGGGCTGGTATGAAATTATTTTCAGGGTTGGTTTTTATTCCCAGTCCGGCCCTGCCTGCCGGCCCTTACGTTTACCGGAAAATAGAACAAACAATGCATCAGATACCCTAATTTGTTTGGTAGCTTCTGGATTAGCTATGAGGCCTCTCCTAACATCCAACATATGAAATTCCTTTTCTTTGTTATTCGTAGTGTTTTGACAAAAGGTGGGTAGAATACTGTCCATGTTTCTGAGAGACCCGCCTTTTAATCTGTTATGGCAATGTGTGTTCCTGTGGTGATGGGAGGAGCTCCATCTCTCAAGGGCTGTCCTGGAAGATGACTTCCCTCCAGGCACCATCTTGGGGAAGCCTGTGTCAGATCCATTTCTGGGAGGGATGTGCTATGAAAAGCATAATCGCAGAGAGCGGCCCTAGATTGGGGAAGTGTAGGTATAGACAGGAATTCATCTGATTGGGACAGTTAAGGTTTGTACAACGTTTCACCCCTTCAGATGGGAGTGGGTTGGAGACCTGGGGTCTCAGGAGAGCCTAGGTGCCGGGTTAGGTACCAGCTGCGTTGTCTAGTAATAAGAGAAGGTCACTGCTACAATGAAGTATTATTTTCAGGAGCTTACAGAGGTCATGCTCCACATGGTTTCCTTTATGTAAGAAGTGAACTCTTAAGCCTCCATACACACGCTCGGATTTTCCGATGGGAATTGTGTGATGAGGGGCTGTTGGCAGAAAATTCGACCGTTTGTACGCCTCATGGGACAACTGTTGTCTGACTTTCCGCGGACAAATGTTGGATGGCAGGCTTTAAGATTTTCCCCCGACAAATGTCTGTTGTCGGATTTTCCGAGCGTGTGTACACAAGTCCGTCGGACAAAAGTCCAAAGTACAAAACACGCATGCTGGGAAGCAAGGGCGAGCCGGAAGCGGTCGGTCTTGTAAAAACTAGCGATCGTAATGGAGAATTAACATTTGTGACGCGGCAAATTATGAAATCTGGAAACGCAGCGCACAATTCTCTTCTTTTTTAATGGGATAATAATGAAGCTGCTTTGCTGGTGATACTGATGGAGTTATTGCAAACTAATTTTCAAAGGCTTTTTTTTTTTCTAGTGATGTCAAGAATAATATTATGTTTTTTTTGTTTTTTTTTATTTGGGCAACACCATTATCCGGGAGTTTTTAAGATCAAAGATACAACAATGTTGGTGTCCCTTGTTAATTTTACATTGTATTTTGTTAAATGTAACTGCCGACTCCCAAACTGTCATTTGAAATAAAACACAAAGCCAAGTATTATTCTACACAATTATTTTTATTGTGCATTAAAAAAAGAAAACAAATAAAATTAGACATGCTATCTGCCAATAGAACTTTACCAAAAAGTGCATTCTATGCATCCAAAAATATAGAAAATATACCAAATCAAATCATTATTATTCAATCAAAAAAATAAAATAAAAGCCTCATGAATGTGTCCTGCTTCTTAATATAGGGGGTCAGCAATGCCAAGAGTTGGTGAAAGCAGGGGTCCGTCATCCGGAGATAATTCCGAAAAATCATCCGGATTATTCTCCTGGAGCTCCCGCAGCAAAGGCATATGACACAATTGGTCACGATTAATAAATTAACCAATTTTTTCCAAGAACTCCTCCTCCTCCTGTTCCTGGACTGGACTTGGGTCAAAGCAATAACTCCAAGGCCAATAATAAATAACACGTTATCTCCTCCGATTCCGCAACATGGCTGGTTGATGAACAGCTGTTCAGAAACGAACTGAAAAGCATGAAATGAAAAGCGTGAAATGAAAATCACGAATCAACACTCACCAAACTTCTACTAACAGGAAATTAGCAGAAGGAGCCCAAAGGGTGGCTAAAGAGCTAAAAAAAAAACCGTAGTACGTCACTACGTTCGTGTTTGTTGGCTGACAATTCCTTGCCGTTTGTATGCAAGACAAGTTCCTGACCAACGCCAAAAGTCTGCGGAAAATCCGATCGTGTGTACGAGGCTTAACTCTGAACTTGTGTCGGCTCTTAATTTTACTCTACTGTTTCCAAAGTGGAATTGAAGAACCTTAAAGAGTTTCTGTATTTTCTGTTCTTCGGAATAAAAGCTTCAATAAAGGAACAGCTGTGTTGCCGTCTTCCCTTGATACCTCTGCTACTAAATAACTACCTGTTATGTACAGCGATCATCCACAACTTTATGGTCACTGATAGGTAAAGTGAATAAAATTGATTATCTCATTACAATGGCATCTGCAAGTTACCCGGATATATTAGGCAGCAAGTGAACATGTTGTCCTTGAAGTTGAGGTGTTGAAAGCAGAAAAATTGGGCATCGCAGTTTGTTGTATATGGGGGGCTGTGTAGCCGCAGAGCAGTCAGGGTGTCCATGCTGACCTGTGTCCAAGGCCAAGAGCCTCTACAATGGGCACCTGAGCCTCAGAACTGGAGCACGGAGCAATGGAAGAAGGTGACCTGGTCTGATGAATGACATTTTCTTTTACATCATGTGGATGGCCGGATGTGTCACTTACCTGGGGGGGGAGATGTTACCAGGATGCAGTACGGGAAGGAGACAAGCCGGGGGAGACAGTGTGATGCTTTAGGCAATGTTCTGCTGGGAAATAGACATGCCCACTGACAAAAAAATGTGTTTGTTTTCACTTTGTTTGTTTTTTTGCTTTTTTCGGAAATTCGAAAATTCAGAAATTCGGAAATCCGAAAATTCGGATTTTCACATTTCCGAATTTTGAATTTTCGGATTTCCGAATTTTCAAATTCCGAACTTTCAAATTTTCAAATTTTCAAATTCCGAACTTTCAAATTTTCAAATTTTCAAATTTCCAAATTTCCACATTTTTGAATTTAGAATTATCCGAAATAACGAATGCCCCATCTAAACAAATGGAATGGAACAAATGAATAAATAATAATAATAATAATAAAAAAAAGGTTTTATTATTATTATTGTTATTTATTATTATTAGATCGTTACGTTCCATTCGTTTAGGTACGGTATTCGTTAGTTCAGATAATTCGTGATCAAATACCACCCAAAAGAAAACTCTATTTGTGTGGCAAAAAAAAGGACATCAATTTTATTCGGGTACAGCGTCGCAAGACCACGCAATTGTCAGTTAAAGCGACGCAATGCCGTATTGCAAAATTGGTCATTAAGGGGGAAAGTCTGTAAGTGGTTAAGCAAAAGTTCACAAATTTTGAATTTACGAATTATCCGAAATAACGAATGTCGCATCTATACAAATGGAATGGAACAAATTAATAACAAATAATAATAATAAAAAGGTTTTAATTATTATTATTGTTATTTATTATTATTAGAGCGTTACGTTCCATTCGTTTAGATACGGCATTCGTTATTTCAGATAATTCGTAACTTAATTCGTAACTTTGGATAAATTCATACTCGTTACGTTCACTAACAGCCAAATTGGAAAGGAAATTCCAATACCTATAATTTAATATTTTTTATTAGTGAGTTTTTATTTCAGATTTTCGGGTTTTCAAATTTTCAGATTTTCATTCTTTCTTTTGGATTTTCAAATTTCCAAATTTTAGAATTTTCTAATTTATGTAATTTCGAATTTTCGAATTTCCGAACTTCCGAATTTCCAAATTTCCGAATGTCGAATTCCTGAATTTTCAATTTCCGGTATTTCGAATTTCCAAAATTTCGAATTTCTGTAATTTCGAATTTCTGAAACTTTGAGTTTCTGACTTTTCGAATTTTCCAATTTCCGAAAGTTTTGAAAATCGAAAATTGAGAAATTTAAAAATCCGGAAATTCTAAATTTGGAAATTTTAAATTTTGGAAATTGAAAAATTCGAAATTAGGAAATTTCGGAATTAACTAATTTGTCAAAATTTGTTAAAAAACAAATTCAGAACTCAAATTTCGATTTAGTTTTAGTCATAGTCCTGACTAAAATGTGGTTTTAGTCATCTGAATTCTTTTAGTCACATTTTAGTCGACTAAATTTGTGTCCATTTTGTCTAGGAAATTATTTTCGTTGACAAAATTGACACTGGCACCACCTACCTAGATATTGTTGCTGGCCAAGTACGCCCCTTTAGGGTCGGGACAAGGCGTGGGTAAAAGAGGCGGATGCCCTGAGCACTGTGGTTTCATGTGAGGTGGGGGGCGCTGCAAGGAGATTGAAGGGGTTGGTGTTGGGAGGGGCAATTTGGGAGGGTGGCAGGGGGTAAGAATTGCTAGGTGTGGTGATATATGGGGGCATTTGTGTTGGGAGAGGGATGGGGGGGAGAGGATTTGTGCGAGATGAGGTGATATGGTGAAGGGTAAATTGTGCTGGGGGGGGGATTTTTGTTTGCGGAGGAAATTTAGGGGGTGGATTTGTGCTAGGAGGGGGATTTGGAGTGGGGTGTGTTCTCCTGGATGTAAGGGGGGATTCTAATAGGTTCTTCTGGGTGTAAGTTGGGGTTTACTCATTCATATGAATGTAGCCAAGTCCCGGGCCTCTCCAGGCCTAATGGTGACCTCCAGAGTTAGGGACATCTGACATCCTTCTGTGTAGAGTGGGTTACGAGGCATGGTGGGTGTAATGCAAGGTAGATTCATGGGCGCCAGATACTTCTTGAATGCAAAGAGATTTATTTTCTCTTAACAAGAATTCTGGGAGAGAGGGTTAGGACAAGGACACCCTTTAGTAGTTGCTAGTAGTTTAGTAGTTGCAATGTTAATTAGCAGACTCCGAGACTTCTATAGACTTCTATAGACACCACATCTGCATGAGTAGACACGTCTCCTATGGCAACAATCTTGAACAGTTTCTAAAAAGGTTGTAATGAACTCTCACTTCCTCCACAATCTCCTTTTTAGATCTTCACTCTACTGAGCTCCCAGTCTATCACTTAGACCCGCTGCCACTGGATCTCCTGAGCTCTTCCAATCTTCACTCTGAGTATCTTCCTCAAGTGTCACCCCCACCTCTCTGCTGGGTCCCTAGCTTGGCACTCCAGATACTCCTCAAGCGTCACCCCACTGGCCTGCTCGGTCCCTGGCTTGGCACACAATATTCCTCTGCAAGCTTCTCCTCCACTGGTTGGGTCCCTGGCTTGACATCTGCTGAAGTTTCCCAATTCTTCACCGTCCCCGGTTGGTGAGAATACTGCTCCAGGACTTGCTTCAGCTATACTCAGTGGTCCCCGGTAATAAGGTGGATAGTCCCTTAGTAGAGACAGCTTCCCCACTACCACCGACCACGACAGGTTCTCCGACCGGCAGAACCATCACTTCTAGTTGGACTGTAAGTCGCAATCCCAACCCTACGCTGCTTTCTTACTTCTGGATAGACCCTCAGACAGCCTAGCAGCCAGATGTCCCCAGGATAGGCCTCAGGTCTCTGGCCTAGCAGCCCGGGCAATACAATACAACAGCCGTCCAGGTGGCACAGAACACAGATCACCTGACTCCACTCAAATATATAGGTTCTCCCAGAAGGCCAAGGAACCCAAGAAAAACCCTGCCCACTGGCTGAGACACCCCATCTATTCCTGATATGTCCTTGCAATGCCCTTGTCTTATCTAATGCCACCAGATACCCGGCCATCTAGGGACAGAAGAGAGAAGTGCAGCAATTCCAGAATTAGGGTGAAATCATCCGACCTCCTATCAATTGGCCAAGGCAACTATCACTTGGCACGTAAATTTGCTAGCAACCCTGCCTAAACATCAGGGTGCTACATAAATTTCATGTATTCATTTTTAAAACTGACATTTTTTTGGCCTGCGGATATTTGTAAACTAAACCATGTGACCCTCGTACTGAAAAGTTTGGAGACCCCCAATCTACTCCATCCAAAATGAAAAAAAAAAAAAAGTTCATGCTTTAGATATACCTTAACTACCTCCTGCCCGCCATATAGACAAATGACAGCGGGCAGGATGCTCCATTGTTCGGGACATCATTATATGACGTCGCCCCAATATCACCGCGGGGGGGGGGGGGTGTGCGCCATGTCCCTGGGAGACAGCGGGACCCCGATCTCAGTAGAGAGCCGATGACGTAGATCTTTACCCATGTGGACAGCTGTGTCCATTGTCCAATCACAGCTGATCACATGTAAACAAGGAAGTGCCGGTAATCGGCTCTCCTCGCCTCACACTGACTGAGAGTGAGGAGAGGAGAGCCAATCAGCGGCATCTCCTCACCGGGGATACCTATACAGGTAATCAGGGCACTGATCATCAGAGCCGCCTATCAGTGCCCATCAGTGCCACTGATTAGTTCCCATCAGTGCCACCTATCAGTGCCCATCAGTGGTGCCTATCAGTGCCCATCAGTGACGCCTATCAGTGCCCATCAGTGACACCTATCAGTGCCCAACAGTGTCACCTATCAGTGACTCCTATCAGTGCCACCTATAAGTGCTCATCAATGACGCCTATTAGTGCCCATCAGTGACACCTATCAGTGCCCATCAGTGCCACCTATCAGTGCCCATCAATAATACCTATCAGTGCCACCTATTAGTGCCCACCAGTGCAGCATATTAGTGCCTCCTCATTAGTGCCCATCAGTGCCACCTATCAGTGCCCATTAGTGAAGGAGAAAAATTACTTAGTTATAATAATATTTTTTTTCCAAATTTTTGGTCTTATTTTGCAAAGAATAAAAAACCCAGCAGTGATTAAATACTACAAAAGAAAGCTCTATTTGATAAAAATGTCATATGTGTACAGTGTCACATGACCGCGCAATTGTCATTGTCAAGTGTGACAGCGCTGAAAGCTGAGAATTGGCCTGGGCAGGAAGGGGGAGGGGAGTGCTCATTATTGAAGGGGGTTAAAGAATGATAACGTGTGAGAGCGGCGTGCTGTATCGGTTCTTGTACACTATTTTGGCGAGCTTTACCTGCTATTTTGTTAACACCTCTGTGACAATCCTGCAGTGTGATCATTCAGAGCCAATACACTCCATGATATCACAGGGCTGAATTGTTCCAGAAATCGACAAATCCCGTGTGATATAAAAATCGCGGATAATTTTAATGGACGCACGGAGAGCTGGCAGCGCACAAGAATTCTAATTACACGTAGCGGCCTAATGACCTGATCAGTGTCTGAAAATCTTTGATGAGATTCATAAGCTATTTATATCTCCAGGAAAATCGCCTCCGTGATGTGCGACCGTACACGCTAAAAGGACAATTAAGAATTTTATTGAAAAACAGCAATAAATCAGACACAGCACAGTTCACAAGATCATATACATGTCAGGTAGAGCTGCACGATTCCGGACAAAATGAGAATCACGATTTTTTTGCTTAGAATAAAAAGATCACGATTCTCGCGGCGTAAAATCTTTCACATCATGCAAAAAAAAATTGGGCTAACTTTACGGGTTAGTTTTTAAAAAAAATTCATTAAAGTGTAATTTTTTTTCTAAAAAATTGCATTTGAGCGACCGCTGCGCAATACAGTGTGACATAAAATATTGCAACAGCCACCATTTTATTCTCTAAGGTCTCTACAAAAAAAAAAAAAAAAAAAATATATATATATATATATATATATATATATATATATATAAAATGTTTGGGGATTCTAAGTAATTTTCTAGCAAATAAAGAAAAAATGATTTTAACTTGAAACCAACAAATGTCAGAAAAAGGTTTAGTGTTTAAGTGGTTAAACTTCCCTCATTTACACACCAAAGTTCATTCCTTTGATCTAAAGGACAACTTGTTACAATGTTTATACTTAAGTTCCAGTGCTAAAGAATGTTGTGATTTTTGGCAGACTGCCAGTTTTTTTTTTTTTTCCTTTCTTTTGACAGCTGTCGGCTTCAGCAGAGCAGAGAGAATTCTCTGCATAGAAAGAATCGTGGAAATACTTTGTCAAGATCGCAAGGGGGAAAAAAATTGTGAAAACGATTCTTAACGATTAATCGTGCAGTTCTAATGTCAGGCATAAGTTTTAAACCCTTGGTACGTAGCACTCAATCACAAACACTCATTACAACCACATACTATTTAGCTCAAACACAAGACTGTCAGAAACCATGAAATCAGACCGAGACAGAAGTACAGTTAAATCACACTTGTTTAATAATAAAAGTAAAAAAACACAGCCAAAGTTCAGTAACCGGAATGGATAGTCAGACAAGCCAGAAGTCAGGGATCAAATTAGTGGAACGGCAAGCCAGAAGGGATCTCAGCAAAGCAAGTCTTTAAACAGGAATGCAGGAGATAGTCTCTTGTGATGTTGACCAAGGCGAAGGCAGAGATCCTCTGGACTGGACGGCTTAAATAGGCAGCACTGATGAGCAGGATATCATCAACAGGTGAGTAACTGTGGAGAGATAGGAGCTGGCAATTAGCCGACAGCTGAGCGGCCAGCTCAGAGAAGGAAGGGCTGAGCCCAGCCCTGACAAAGACTAATCAAAAAGTGGATTTCTGCGAAGGAGGACGATCCCGGGTGGGACACACCTTCCAGTGACTATCGTATCCCTTCTACAATAGTAGACGGTCCATAATTAGATCAGCCGGAGATAGACCAGGACCCTCCAGCCAAGGCCTCCAAATTGTATTGAATTTGTTCACACTACCCCTGTGCTGATAAATGTATTTTTCCAACCTGATAGTATCTAGGTGGTACCGCTGGTCTAGAGGCTTCCTCCTCAGGGGCATTTCCCAACAAGCATCGTTTAGGGTTTTCCTTGAGAAGGACCTGAAATACTCGGGTTAATAGTTCCCATCACATCCTTTCCAATAGACATGCAATTTTGGGCATCGCCACAACATATGGATCCGATCACCGTGGTCTCTCGTACAGACAGGATCGTCTCACACACCCGTTCTCGCCAGTCTAGCTGGCATGTAATGGACACGCGAGAGTAAATATAGCTGGGACAGCCTTTGAGCCACATTTAGGGAACTGCGGCAAGTGCCTCCTCCCACCGGTCCTCCTCAAAAGCCCCAATGTCATTTGCCCACTTGGACACGACCCCTGTAGTACCGCCAGTGAGGAATTTATTGAGCAGTATGAAATAGCTGCACGATATAAAGCCTTTGTATCAGTGGCGGTGCATCCATAAGGGCGCACGGGCGCCGCCCCCTCACTCCAGCCACGCCTCTATCACCAATAGATAGATTCGTGCATTGAATGAATCTATCTAAGGCCGCTGCTGCCACCCCCTATTCAGCGGCAGTTTTCTTTTTTGAAGCATCTGATTACAGCCATAGGCTCTAATAGGCGTCAAAAAAAGGTGACCCGCGAGCGCCATGCTGGCGTCCAATCATAGCAGAGGACAGGAAGGGAGGACGGGTGAAGACATCGAAGAGCTGTCCCACCGCAACCGAGACAGGGTAAGTACAGACAGAGGGCGGGGGGCACACTGGCAGCATTTGATATGGCACAGTGGCTGCGTTTGATGGGGCACAGTAGGAGCATTTGATGGGCACCATGAGGCTGCATTGATGGGCACAGTGGCTGCATAATTTGGGCACAGTAGCTGTATTTGATGGGGCACAGTGGCAGCATTTGATGGCACAGTAGGAGCATTTGATATGGCACAGTGGGAGCGTTTGATGGGCACAGTGGCTGCGTTTGATGGCCACAGTGGAGGCCATTGATGGGCACAGTGGCTGCGTTTGATGGCACAGTGGCTGCGTTTGATGGGCACAGTGGCTGCGTTTGATGGTACAGTGGCTGCGTTTGATGGCACAGTGGCTGCCATTGATGGGCACAGTGGCTGCGTTTGATGGGACAGTAGCTGCGTTTGATGGTACAGTGGCTGCGTTTGATGGCACAGTGGCTGCCATTGATGGGCACAGTGGCTGCGTTTGATGGGACAGTAGCTGCGTTTGATGGTACAGTGGCTGCGTTTGATGGGCACAGTGGCTGCGTTTGATGGTACAGTGGCTGCGTTTGATGGTACAGTGGCTGCGTTTGATGGTACAGTGGCTGCGTTTGATGGTACAGAGGCTGCGTTTGATGGGCACAGTGGCTGTGTTTGATGGGCACAGTGGCTGCGTTTGATGGTACAGTGGCTGCGTTTGATGGGCACAGTGGCTGCGTTTGATGGTACAGAGGCTGCGTTTGATGGGCACAGTGGCTGCGTTTGATGGTACAGAGGCTGCGTTTGATGGGCACAGTGGCTGCGTTTGATGGTACAGTGGCTGCGTTTGATGGCACAGTGGCGGCAATTGATGGGGTTTTTTTTTCTGAAATTTTCAGTTTGTTTGCGCCTCCCAAAAATTTTGAGCACCAGCCGCCACTGCTTTGTATGAGATTCCCTCATATAGTTGAAAATGGGTGTTGGACTCTGAGTCCAGGCGCCGATTCCTTGACAGCCTGTTGGAGTTGGAAATAATAAAACAGCATAGAGGCCGGGAGTTTAACTTCCATCTGTAAAGTATGGAATGGGCGTAATTTGCCACCCCTAAATATTTGGGTCATATGAGTAATCCCGTGTTGTTGCCACCTCGTGCCATTTTGTAATTTCTCCAACTCCAAGTACTTCTTGTTATCCAATATGGGGCTAAACCTGGAGAATCCCTCCACTTTTATATCGGAGAAAATTGGATTTTGTGTGATGAAATTTCAGGAAGAAGTATGGATAACCTAAAGTAGACCTTCACAGGGCGATGTACAGGGGGGGTGGGGGGGGGGTGGGGGGTCTGTGTATGCAAAATGAATAAGACAATCTGCTCCAGCAAAACTTGTATTTTGTATAATATAAATATATCACACAAAATCGAATTATATTCCATAATTTATTATATATAATACTAATATAATTGTGGCCACTAGATGGCATAATATAATATAATTATGTTATAATTAATATATTAATGCAGTATTTATTATAATAATAATTATCATTATTATTAATACATATAATTATGTTATGAATAATAAAATACTTTTATTATATTTGTATTATAATACAAAAAATATAGTTATAATATTACCACTAGATGGTGTAATATAGTATAATTCTATTATAATGATTCTATTATTATATTATTATAATATTTTATTATGGTATTCATTACATTATTATTATAAATATACTTACATATATAAATTATGATTAATAAAATCATTTTATATTTATATTATATTAAAGTGTTGTTATATTATATTATGGCCACTAGATGTTGTAATATAATGACATTATCTTATTTTTTAAATATATTATATTATGATTAATGACTTTATTATATTTATATTATATTAACATATATATTATAAACCATTATATTATGGCCACTAGATGCTGTAATATAATGTCATTATCTTATAATTATTATATTATTATTTAAATATATTATATTATGATTAATGATTTTATTATTTTTAAATGTTTTTAACATATATATTATAAATCATTATATTTTGGCCACTAGATGCTATAATATACTGTCATTATCATATTATTATTTAAATATATTATACTATGATTAAAGATTTTATTATATTTAGATTATATTAACATATATATTATAAATCATTATATTATGGCCACTAGATGCTGTAATATAATGTCCTTATCTTATAATTATTATATTATTATTATTTAAATATATTATATTATGATTAATGACTTTATTATATTTATATTATATTAACATATATATTATAAACCATTATATTATGGCCACTAGATGCTGTATATAATGTCATTATCTTATAATTTTTATATTATTATTTAAATATATTATATTATGATTAATGATTTTATTATATTCCAATTTTATTAACATATATATTATACATCATTATATTATGGCCACTAGATGCTGTAATATAATGCCATTATATTATTATTAAATATATTATATTATAATTAATGATTTTACTTATTATGATATTCATTACATTATAATAATAATAATAATTATTATAAATATACTTATATATAAATTATTATTAATAAAATCAATTTATATTTACATTATAATAAAATATTGTTATATTATATTATGGCCACTAGATGCTGTAATATATACTGTCATTGTATTATAATTATCATATTATTAATAAATATATTATATTAAGACTAATGATTTTATTATATTTATATTATATTAACATATATATTATAAATCATTATATTATGGCCACTAGATGGCGTGATAAAATATAGTTATATTATAATTAGGGATGCACCAATACTCATATTAGAGTATTTTCACAAATACCGCATTCCTGTTAAAATCGCATGCGATTTTTTGCAGTGCGATTTGGGCCCATTCATTTAGTATGGGTGAAAAACACACCGCAAAGTATTGATACTCAGTATTGGTGAGTACTTGACCGAAAGTATAAGTACTCATACATGCCAATAAAAAAGGGGTATTGATGCATCCCTGAATATAATCATTATATAATTTATTATTATGTTATTTATTATATTTATATTATAACAAAATATAGTCATGTTATATTATATTATATTATATTATATTATATTATATTATATTATATTATGAATAATACATTTATATTATAATAAAATATAGTTATATGGCATTGTGGCCACTAGATGGTGTAATATAATATATAATAATTATATTATTATAAATATAATAAAATATAACTATATTATATTATGCCATCTAGTGGCCATAATGCATTTTACTTATTGATTCAGGTATTTAAAAAAAAAAAAAGCACACATTATGACCACTAGATGGTGCTTATGATTATAGGAGATAATTATATTACACCAAGTATCTGAAAAGAAAGGAATAAAAAGGAGCTCCAGACCAAAAAAAAAAAAAAAAAAAACAACATAGGACTTTTATTCTTTTTTCGGTCTGGAGCTCCTTTTTTTTATACTTGAGATACTTGAATTATTCATAAATTTACCTTGTATAAACAGACAACACGTTTCAGGAACTACTCCCACTTCATCAGGGTTTCAAATCAGAGAAGGACTTCAATGGCATCTGAGACAACACTGACCCCACAGATCTATATTAATTCTTATTAAGCTCTCCTTGTGAGGTTTGAATGTTCCCGTAAACTAATGCCAGTCCTAGCTTAGTCCACTAGTTTATCGGTATATATAAAGCATTTGTTGCCCTAAAAAAAAAATAGATCCTGTTCCCTTATAGCATGTTATAGAGTGTAGTGCTTGTGCTGTGTCATTTGGCCCCCTGTATCACCTGAAATACCTGACCGATCCTGACACTTTCTGCCCTCCCCTTTGTAAACTGACCACGGTTTATTATGGCTGCTGAGCCCTGACACCGTGGTCAGTTTACGTGCCTCCGTCATCTGCAGTCCTCCTGTCTCTCCTCCCCCTCCCCTCCCTCCCTGTCAGCTCGTGACAGTGCTGATCACTCTCCTCCTGTCTCTCCTCTGTCCTCTCCTCCCCCATCCCCTCCCTGCCTGTCAGCTCGTGACAGTGCCGATCACTCCCCTCCTGTCTCTCCTCTGTCCTCTCCTCCCCCATCCTCTCCCTGCCTGTCAGCTCGTGACAGTGCCGATCACTCCCCTCCTGTCTCTCCTTTGTCCTCTCCTCCCCATCCCCTCCCTGCCTGTCAGCTCGTGACAGTGCCGATCACTCCCCTCCTGTCTCTCCTCTGTCCTCTCCTCCCCCATCCCCTCCCTGCCTGTCAGCTCGTGACAGTGCCAATCACTCCCCTCCTGTCTCTCCTCTGTCCTCTCCTCCCCCATCCCCTCCCTGCCTGTCAGCTCGTGACAGTGCCGATCACTCCCCTCCTGTCTCTCCTTTGTCCTCTCCTCCCCCATCCCCTCCCTGCCTGTCAGCTCGTGACAGTGCCGATCACTCCCCTCCTGTCTCTCCTCTGTCCTCTCCTCCCCCATCCTCTCCCTGCCTGTCAGCTCGTGACAGTGCCAATCACTCCCCTCCTGTCTCTCCTCTGTCCTCTCCTCCCCCATCCCCTCCCTGCCTGTCAGCTCGTGACAGTGCCGATCACTCCCCTCCTGTCCCTCCTCTGTCCTCTCCTCCCCCATCCCCTCCCTGCCTGTCAGCTCGTGACAGTGCCGATCACTCCCCTCCTGTCCCTCCTCTGTCCTCTCCTCCCCCATCCCCTCCCTGCCTGTCAGCTCGTGACAGTGCCAATCACTCCCCTCCTGTCCCTCCTCTGTCCTCTCCTCCCCCATCCCCTCCCTGCCTGTCAGCTCATGTCAGTGCCGATCACTCCCCTCCTGTCCCTCCTCTGTCCTCTCCTCCCCCATCCCCTCCCTGCCTGTCAGCTCGTGACAGTGCCGATCACTCCCCTCCTGTCCCTCCTCTGTCCTCTCCTCCCCCCTCCCCTCCCTGCCTGTCAGCTCGTGACAGTGCCGATCACTCCCCTCCTGTCCCTCCTCTGTCCTCTCCTCCCCCCTCCCCTCCCTGCCTGTCAGCTCGTGACAGTGCCGATCACTCCCCTCCTGCTGCAATTATAACTATAGTATACTCATGCCATTCCCTAAATAACGACACGTGTCCCAGTGTCTGTGCGATATAAAAAAGCTGCTGATCTGTGCCTGGTGTCAGAGCGTCTCCCGGCGATCACGTGACTCTTCCCCTCTCCTTCTGGCTGATGTCAGCGGGAGTTCTCGGCCCAGCCCACTATAGCTGTCAGCCTGGGAGAGGAGAGAGGCGAGGAGCCACGTGAGCGCCGGGTGATGCTCTGATCTTTTTTTTCTATAGATCAGACACTGAGGCACGGTTATTACTCGTTATATAACAGAGGGGGTGGCAGGAATATACTATAGTGGCTTAACCACCACTTCTTGAACCCCACAGCGCGTGCTCAATACGGCTCAATCTACATCTGTGAGGTCCCTTCTGCCTCAGAGTCCATTCAGGTCCTTATCCTGTCTGAAAACCTGATGCAGCGGGCGTGTTTTGTGCCAACAAAATATGTTGGGTGTTACATACACACTTACCGGCCACTTTATTGGGTACACCTGTCCAGTTGCTCGGTCACACGAATCGCTAATCAGCCAATCACATGGCGGCAACTCGGTGCATTTAGACATCTAGACCTGGTGAAGTTCAAACCGAGCATCAGAATGGGGAAGAAGGGATTTAAATTGGTTGTAAACCGCTGGGTGCTTTTTTTTTTTTTTTTTGCAGACCTGCAAGGTAAAGGCTTAATGTGCTAGTATGAATTGCATACTAGCACATTATGTAAAACTTGCCTGAAAACGAAGCATTCCAGCGATGCGCTGCCATCGCTGGAGGCCGCTTCCTTCTTCACCTGTCTTCCTTCTGGGTCCGCAGAACTTCTGGCCGGCGCAGCGATGACGTCACTCTCGCGCATGCGCGGGGCAGCCGTCATTTACGGCACAAGCCAGCCGGGCCGTTCCTTCAGAGCGCATGCGCCGATGATGTCACTGGCTGAATATATAGTAAATATCTCCCGAACGGCGCACGTTTAGGAGATATTTACAGCCTGAACCAGTGATACCCCATCCCCCACACCATTACACCTCCACCACCAGCCTGAACCAGTGATACCCCATCCCCCACACCATTACACCCCCACCACCAGCCTGAACCGGTGATATCCCATCCCCCACACCATTACACCCCCACCACCAGCCTGAACCGGTGATACCCCATCCCCCACACCATTACACCCCCACCACCAGCCTGAACCGGTGATACCCCATCCCCCACACCATTACACCCCCACCACCAGCCTGAACCGGTGATATCCCATCCCCCACACCATTACACCCCCACCACCAGCCTGAACCGGTGATACCCCATCCCCCACACCATTACACCCCCACCACCAGCCTGAACCGGTGATATCCCATCCCCCACACCATTACACCCCCCACCACCAGCCTGAACTGGTGATATCCCATCCCCCACACCATTACACCCCCACCACCAGCCTGAACCGATGATACCCCATCCCCCACACCATTACACCCCCACCACCAGCCTGAACCGGTGATACCCCATCCCCCACACCATTACACCCCCACCACCAGCCTGAACCGGTGATATCCCATCCCCCACACCATTACACCCCCCCACCACCAGCCTGAACCAGTGATATCCCATCCCCCACACCATTACACCCCCACCACCAGCCTGAACCGGTGATATCCCACCCCCCCACACCATTACACCCCCCACCACCAGCCTGAACTGGTGATATCCCATCCCCCACACCATTACACCCCCACCACCAGCCTGAACCGGTGATATCCCATCCCCCACACCATTAAACCCCCACCACCAGCCTGAACTGGTGATACCCCATCCCCCACACCATTACACCCCCACCACCAGCCTGAACCGGTGATATCCCATCCCCCCACACCATTACACCTCCACCACCAGCCTGAACCGGTGATACCCCATCCCCCCACCATTACACCCCCACCACCAGCCTGAACCGGTGATACCCCATCCCCCACACCATTACACCCCCACCACCAGCCTGAACCGGTGATATCCCATCCCCCACACCATTACACCCCCACCACCAGCCTGAACTGATGATATCCCATCCCCCACACCATTACACCCCCACCACCAGCCTGAACCGGTGATACCCCATCCCCCACACCATTACACCCCCACCACCAGCCTGAACCGGTGATATCCCCTCCCCCACACCATTACACCTCCACCACCAGCCTGAACCGGTGATACCCCATCCCCCACACCATTACACCCCCCACCACCAGCCTGAACCGGTGATACCCCATCCCCCACACCATTACACCCCCACCACCAGCCTGAACCAGTGATATCCCATCCCCCACACCATTACACCCCCACCACCAGCCTGAACCGGTGATATCCCATCCCCCACACCATTACACCCCCCCACCACCAGCCTGAACCGGTGATACCCCATCCCCCACACCATTACACCCCCACCACCAGCCTGAACCGGTGATATCCCATCCCCCACACCATTACATCCCCACCACCAGCCTGAACCGGTGATACCCCATCCCCCACACCATTACACCCCCACCACCAGCCTGAACCGGTGATACCCCATCCCCCACACCATTACACCCCCACCACCAGCCTGAACCGGTGATATCCCATCCCCCACACCATTACACCCCCACCACCAGCCTGAACCAGTGATATCCCACCCCCCCACACCATTACACCCCCACCACCAGCCTGAACCGGTGATACCCCATCCCCCACACCATTACACCTCCACCACCAGCCTGAACCGGTGATACCCCATCCCCCCCCACACCATTACACCCCCACCACCAGCCTGAACTGGTGATATCCCATCCCCCACATCATTACACCCCACCACCAGCCTGAACCGGTGATATCCCATCCCCCACACCATTACACCTCCACCACCAGCCTGAACCGGTGATACCCCATCCCCCACACCATTACACCCCCACCACCAGCCTGAACCGGTGATATCCCATCCCCCACACCATTACACCCCCCACCACCAGTCTGAACCGATGATACCCCATCCCCCACACCATTACACCCCCACCACCAGCCTGAACCGGTGATACTCCATCCCCCACACCATTACACCCCCACCACCAGCCTGAACCGGTGATACTCTATCCCCCACACCATTACACCCCCACCACCAGCCTGAACCTGTGATCCCCCATCCCCCACACCATTACACCCCCACCACCAGCCTGAACCGGTGATACCCTATCCCCCGCACCATTACACCCCCACCACCAGTCTGAACCGGTGATACCCCATCCCCCACACCATTACACCCCCACCACCAGCCTGAACCTGTGATACCCCATCCCCCACACCATTACACCCCCCACCACCAGCCTGAACCAGTGATATCCCATCCCCCACACCATTACACCCCCCACCACCAGCCTGAACCAGTGATATCCCATCCCCCACACCATTACACCCCCACCACCAGCCTGAACCGGTGATATCCCATCCCCCACACCATTACACCCCCACCACCAGCCTGAACCGGTGATATCCCATCCCCCACACCATTACACCCCCACCACCAGCCTGAACCGGTGATACCCCATCCCCCACACCATTACACCCCCACCACCAGCCTGAACCGGTGATATCCCACCCCCCCCACACCATTACACCCCCCACCACCAGCCTGAACTGGTGATATCCCATCCCCCACACCATTACACCCCACCACCAGCCTGAACCAGTGATATCCCATCCCCCACACCATTACACCACCACCACCAGCCTGAACCGGTGATATCCCATCCCCCACACCATTACACCCCCACCACCAGCCTGAACCGGTGATACCCCATCCCCCACACCATTACACCCCCACCACCAGCCTGAACCGGTGATACCCCATCCCCCACACCATTACACCCCCACCACCAGCCTGAACCGGTGATATCCCATCCCCCACACCATTACACCCCCCACCACCAGCCTGAACCGGTGATACCCCATCCCCCACACCATTACACCCCACCACCAGCCTGAACCGGTGATACCCCATCCCCCACACCATTACACCCCCACCACCAGCCTGAACCTGTGATATCCCATCCCCCACACCATTACACCCCCACCACCAGCCTGAACCGGTGATATCCCATCCCCCACACCATTACACCCCCACCACCAGCCTGAACTGGTGATATTCCACCCCCCCCCACACCATTACACCCCCACCACCAGCCTGAACCGGTGATATCCCATCCCCCCACACCATTACACCTCCACCACCAGCCTGAACCGGTGATACCCCATCCCCCACACCATTACACCCCCCACCACCAGCCTGAACTGGTGATATCCCATCCCCCACACCATTACACCCCCACCACCAGCCTGAACCGGTGATATCCCCTCCCCCACACCATTACACCCCACCACCAGCCTGAACCGGTGATATCCCATCCCCCACACCATTACACCCCCACCACCAGCCTGAACCGGTGATACCCCATCCCCCACACCATTACACCCCCACCACCAGCCTGAACTGGTGATATCCCATCCCCCACACCATTACACCCCACCACCAGCCTGAACCAGTGATACCCCATCCCCCACACCATTACACCCCCACCACCAGCCTGAACCGGTGATACCCCATCCCCCACACCATTACACCCCCCACCACCAGCCTGAACCAGTGATATCCCATCCCCCACACCATTACAGCCCCACCACCAGCCTGAACCAGTGATATCCCATCCCCCACACCATTACACCCCCACCACCAGCCTGAACCGGTGATATCCCATCCCCCACACCATTACACCCCCCACCACCAGCCTGAACCGGTGATACCCCATCCCCCACACCATTACACCCCACCACCAGCCTGAACCGGTGATACCCCATCCCCCACACCATTACACCCCCACCACCAGCCTGAACCTGTGATATCCCATCCCCCACACCATTACACCCCCACCACCAGCCTGAACCGGTGATATCCCATCCCCCACACCATTACACCCCCACCACCAGCCTGAACTGGTGATATTCCACCCCCCCCCACACCATTACACCCCCACCACCAGCCTGAACCGGTGATATCCCATCCCCCCACACCATTACACCTCCACCACCAGCCTGAACCGGTGATACCCCATCCCCCACACCATTACACCCCCCACCACCAGCCTGAACTGGTGATATCCCATCCCCCACACCATTACACCCCCACCACCAGCCTGAACCGGTGATATCCCCTCCCCCACACCATTACACCCCACCACCAGCCTGAACCGGTGATATCCCATCCCCCACACCATTACACCCCCACCACCAGCCTGAACCGGTGATACCCCATCCCCCACACCATTACACCCCCACCACCAGCCTGAACCGGTGATACCCCATCCCCCACACCATTACACCCCCACCACCAGCCTGAACCGGTGATATCCCATCCCCCACACCATTACACCTCCACCACCAGCCTGAACCGGTGATATCCCATCCCCCACACCATTACACCTCCACCACCAGCCTGAACCGGTGATACCCCATCCCCCACACCATTACACCCCCACCACCAGCCTGAACCGGTGATACTCCATCCCCCACACCATTACACCCCCACCACCAGCCTGAACCGGTGATACTCCATCCCCCACACCATTACACCCCCACCACCAGCCTGAACCTGTGATCCCCCATCCCCCACACCATTACACCCCCACCACCAGCCTGAACCGGTGATACCCTATCCCCCGCACCATTACACCCCCACCACCAGTCTGAACCGGTGATACCCCATCCCCCACACCATTACACCCCCACCACCAGCCTGAACCTGTGATACCCCATCCCCCACACCATTACACCCCCCACCACCAGCCTGAACCAGTGATATCCCATCCCCCACACCATTACACCCCCACCACCAGCCTGAACCGGTGATATCCCATCCCCCACACCATTACACCCCCACCACCAGCCTGAACCGGTGATATCCCATCCCCCACACCATTACACCCCCACCACCAGCCTGAACCGGTGATACCCCATCCCCCACACCATTACACCCCCACCACCAGCCTGAACCGGTGATATCCCCCCCCCCCACACCATTACACCCCCCACCACCAGCCTGAACTGGTGATATCCCATCCCCCACACCATTACACCCCACCACCAGCCTGAACCAGTGATATCCCATCCCCCACACCATTACACCACCACCACCAGCCTGAACCGGTGATATCCCATCCCCCACACCATTACACCCCCACCACCAGCCTGAACCGGTGATACCCCATCCCCCACACCATTACACCCCCACCACCAGCCTGAACCGGTGATACCCCATCCCCCACACCATTACACCCCCACCACCAGCCTGAACCGGTGATATCCCATCCCCCACACCATTACACCCCCCACCACCAGCCTGAACCGGTGATACCCCATCCCCCACACCATTACACCCCACCACCAGCCTGAACCGGTGATACCCCATCCCCCACACCATTACACCCCCACCACCAGCCTGAACCTGTGATATCCCATCCCCCACACCATTACACCCCCACCACCAGCCTGAACCGGTGATATCCCATCCCCCACACCATTACACCCCCACCACCAGCCTGAACTGGTGATATTCCACCCCCCCCACACCATTACACCCCCACCACCAGCCTGAACCGGTGATATCCCATCCCCCCACACCATTACACCTCCACCACCAGCCTGAACCGGTGATACCCCATCCCCCACACCATTACACCCCCACCACCAGCCTGAACCGGTGATATCCCCTCCCCCACACCATTACACCCCACCACCAGCCTGAACCGGTGATATCCCATCCCCCACACCATTACACCCCCACCACCAGCCTGAACCGGTGATACCCCATCCCCCACACCATTACACCCCCACCACCAGCCTGAACCGGTGATACCCCATCCCCCACACCATTACACCCCCACCACCAGCCTGAACCGGTGATACCCCATCCCCCACACCATTACACCCCCACCACCAGCCTGAACCGGTGATATCCCATCCCCCACACCATTACACCTCCACCACCAGCCTGAACCGGTGATATCCCATCCCCCACACCATTACACCTCCACCACCAGCCTGAACCGGTGATATCCCATCCCCCCACACCATTACACCTCCACCACCAGCCTGAACCGGTGATACCCCATCCCCCACACCATTACACCCCCACCACCAGCCTGAACCTGTGATATCCCATCCCCCACACCATTACACCCCCCACCACCAGCCTGAACTGGTGATATCCCATCCCCCACACCATTACACCCCCACCACCAGCCTGAACCGGTGATATCCCATCCCCCCACACCATTACACCTCCACCACCAGCCTGAACCGGTGATACCCCATCCCCCACACCATTACACCCCCCACCACCAGCCTGAACCGGTGATATCCCCTCCCCCACACCATTACACCCCACCACCAGCCTGAACCGGTGATATCCCATCCCCCACACCATTACACCCCCACCACCAGCCTGAACCGGTGATACCCCATCCCCCACACCATTACACCCCCACCACCAGCCTGAACCGGTGATACCCCATCCCCCACACCATTACACCCCCACCACCAGCCTGAACCGGTGATATCCCATCCCCCACACCATTACACCTCCACCACCAGCCTGAACCGGTGATACCCCATCCCCCCCCACACCATTACACCCCCACCACCAGCCTGAACTGGTGATATCCCATCCCCCACATCATTACACCCCACCACCAGCCTGAACCGGTGATATCCCATCCCCCACACCATTACACCTCCACCACCAGCCTGAACCGGTGATACCCCATCCCCCACACCATTACACCCCCACCACCAGCCTGAACCGGTGATACTCCATCCCCCACACCATTACACCCCCACCACCAGCCTGAACCGGTGATACTCCATCCCCCACACCATTACACCCCCACCACCAGCCTGAACCTGTGATCCCCCATCCCCCACACCATTACACCCCCACCACCAGCCTGAACCGGTGATACCCTATCCCCCGCACCATAACACCCCCACCACCAGTCTGAACCGGTGATACCCCATCCCCCACACCATTACACCCCCACCACCAGCCTGAACCTGTGATACCCCATCCCCCACACCATTACACCCCCACCACCAGCCTGAACCGGTGATACCCCATCCCCCACACCATTACACCCCCACCACCAGCCTGAACCTGTGATACCCCATCCCCCACACCATTACACCCCCACCACCAGCCTGAACCTGTGATACCCCATCCCCCACACCATTACACCCCCACCACCAGCCTGAACCTGTGATACCCCATCCCCCACACCATTACACCCCCACCACCAGCCTGAACCGGTGATACCCCATCCCCCACACCATTACACCCCCACCACCAGCCTGAACCGGTGATACCCCATCCCCCACACCATTACACCCCCCACCACCAGCCTGAACCAGTGATATCCCATCCCCCACACCATTACACCCCCACCACCAGCCTGAACCGGTGATATCCCATCCCCCACACCATTACACCCCCACCACCAGCCTGAACCGGTGATATCCCATCCCCCACACCATTACACCCCCCACCACCAGCCTGAACCGGTGATACCCCATCCCCCACACCATTACACCCCCACCACCAGCCTGAACCGGTGATATCCCACCCCCCCACACCATTACACCCCCCACCACCAGCCTGAACTGGTGATATCCCATCCCCCACACCATTACACCCCACCACCAGCCTGAACCAGTGATATCCCATCCCCCACACCATTACACCCCCACCACCAGCCTGAACCGGTGATACCCCATCCCCCACACCATTACACCCCCACCACCAGCCTGAACCGGTGATACCCCATCCCCCACACCATTACACCCCCACCACCAGCCTGAACCGGTGATATCCCATCCCCCACACCATTACACCCCCCACCACCAGCCTGAACCGGTGATACCCCATCCCCCACACCATTACACCCCCACCACCAGCCTGAACCGGTGATATCCCATCCCCCACACCATTACACCTCCACCACCAGCCTGAACCGGTGATACCCCATCCCGCACACCATTACACCCCCACCACCAGCCTGAACCGGTGATACCCCATCCCCCCACACCATTACATCCCCACCACCAGCCTGAACCGGTGATATCCCATCCCGCACACCATTACACCCCCACCACCAGCCTGAACCGGTGATACCCCATCCCCCCACACCATTACATCCCCACCACCAGCCTGAACCGGTGATATCCCCTCCCCCACACCATTACACCCCACCACCAGCCTGAACCGGTGATATCCCATCCCCCACACCATTACACCCCCACCACCAGCCTGAACCGGTGATATCCCATCCCCCACACCATTACACCTCCACCACCAGCCTGAACCGGTGATACCCCATCCCCCACACCATTACACCTCCACCACCAGCCTGAGCCGGTGATATCCCATCCCCCACTCCATTACACCCCCACCACCAGCCTGAACCTGGTGATACCCCATCCCCCACACCATTACACCCCCACCACCAGCCTGAACCGGTGATATCCCATCCCCCACACCATTACACCCCCACCACCAGCCTGAACTGGTGATATCCCATCCCCCACACCATTACACCCCCACCACCAGCCTGAACCGGTGATATCCCATCCCCCACTCCATTACACCCCCACCACCAGCCTGAACCTGGTGATACCCCATCCCCCACACCATTACACCCCCACCACCAGCCTGAACCGGTGATATCCCATCCCCCACACCATTACACCCCCCACCACCAGCCTGAACCGGTGATATCCCATCCCCCACACCATTACACCCCCACCACCAGCCTGAACCGGTGATATTCCATCCCCCACACCATTACACCCCCACCACCAGCCTGAACCGGTGATATCCCATCCCCCACACCATTACATCCCCACCACCAGCCTGAACTGGTGATATCCCATCCCCCACACCATTACACCCCACCACCAGCCTGAACCGGTGATATCCCACCCCCCCACACCATTACACCCCCACCACCAGCCTGAACCGGTGATATCCCACCCCCCCACACCATTACACCCCCACCACCAGCCTGAACCGGTGATATCCCATCCCCCACACCATTACACCCCCACCACCAGCCTGAACTGGTGATATCCCATCCCCCACACCATTACACCCCACCACCAGCCTGAACCGGTGATATCCCATCCCCCACACCATTACACCCCCACCACCAGCCTGAACCGGTGATACCCCATCCCCCACACCATTACACCCCCACCACCAGCCTGAACCGGTGATATCCCATCCCCCACACCATTACACCTCCACCACCAGCCTGAACTGGTGATATCCCATCCCCCACACCATTACACCCCCACCACCAGCCTGAACCGGTGATATCCCATCCCCCACACCATTACACCCCCACCACCAGCCTGAACCGGTGATCCCCCACACCATTACACCCCCACCACCAGTCTGAACTGGTGATACCCCATCCCCCACACCATTACACCCCCACCACCAGCCTGAACCGGTGATATCCCATCCCCCACACCATTACACCCCCACCACCAGCCTGAACCTGTGATACCCCATCCCCCACACCATTACACCCCCACCACCAGCCTGAACCGGTGATATCCCATCCCCCACACCATTACACCCCCACCACCAGCCTGAACCAGTGATATCCCATCCCCCACACCATTACACCCCCACCACCAGCCTGAACCTGTGATACCCCATCCCCCACACCATTACACCCCCACCACCAGCCTGAACCGGTGATACCCCATCCCCCACACCATTACACCCCCACCACCAGCCTGAACCGGTGATATCCCATCCCCCACACCATTACACCACCACCACCAGCCTGAACCGGTGATATCCCATCCCCCACACCATTACACCCCCACCACCAGCCTGAACCGGTGATATCCCATCCCCCGCACCATTACACCCCCACCACCAGCCTGAACTGGTGATACCCCATCCCCCGCACCATTACACCCCCACCACCAGTCTGAACCGATGATACCCCATCCCCCACACCATTACACCTCCACCACCAGCCTGAACCGGTGATACCCCATCCCCCACACCATTACACCCCCACCACCAGCCTGAACCGGTGATATCCCATCCCCCACACCATTACACCCCCACCACCAGCCTGAACCGGTGATATCCCATCCCCCACACCATTACACCCCCACCACCAGCCTGAACCGGTGATATCCCATCCCCCACACCATTACACCCCCATCACCAGCCTGAACCGGTGATATCCCATCCCCCACACCATTACACCTCCACCACCAGCCTGAACCGGTGATACCCCATCCCCCACACCATTACACCCCCACCACCAGCCTGAACCGGTGATATCCCATCCCCCACACCATTACACCCCCACCACCAGCCTGAACCGGTGATACCCCATCCCCCACACCATTACACCTCCACCACCAGCCTGAACCGGTGATATCCCATCCCCCACACCATTACACCCCCCACCACCAGCCTGAACCGGTGATACCCCATCCCCCACACCATTACACCCCCACCACCAGCCTGAACCGGTGATATCCCATCCCCCACACCATTACACCCCCACCACCAGCCTGAACCGGTGATACCCCATCCCCCACACCATTACACCCCCACCACCAGCCTGAACCGGTCATACCCCATCCCCCCCACCATTACACCCCCACCACCAGCCTGAACCGGTCATACCCCATCCCCCCCACCATTACACCCCCCACCACCAGCCTGAACCGGTGATATCCCATCCCCCACACCATTACACCCCCACCACCAGCCTGAACCGGTGATACCCCATCCCCCACACCATTACACCCCCACCACCAGCCTGAACCGGTCATACCCCATCCCCCCCACCATTACACCCCCACCACCAACCTGAACCGGTCATACCCCATCCCCCCCACCATTACACCCCCCACCACCAGCCTGAACCGGTGATATCCCATCCCCCACACCATTACACCCCCACCACCAGCCTGAACCGGTGATACCCCATCCCCCACACCATTACACCCCCACCACCACCCTGAACCGGTGATACCCCATCCCCCACACCATTACACCTCCACCACCAGCCTGAACCGGTGATACCCCATCCCCCACACCATTACACCCCCACCACCAGCCTGAACCGGTGATACCCCATCCCCCACACCATTACACCCCCACCACCAGCCTGAACCGGTGATACCCCATCCCCCACACCATTACACCCCACCACCAGCCTGAACCGGTGATATCCCATCCCCCACACCATTACATCCCCACCACCAGCCTGAACCGGTGATACCCCATCCCCCACACCATTACACCCCCACCACCAGCCTGAACCAGTGATATCCCATCCCCCACACCATTACACCCCCACCACCAGCCTGAACCGGTGATACCCCATCCCCCACACCATTACACCCCCACCACCAGCCTGAACCGGTGATACCCCATCCCCCCACACCATTACACCCCCACCACCAGCCTGAACCGGTGATATCCCATCCCCCACACCATTACACCCCCACCACCAGCCTGAACCGGTGATACCCCATCCCCCACACCATTACACCCCCACCACCAGCCTGAACCGGTGATACCCCATCCCCCCACACCATTACACCCCCACCACCAGCCTGAACCGGTGATATCCCATCCCCCACACCATTACACCCCCACCACCAGCCTGAACCGGTGATACCCCATCCCCCACACCATTACACCCCCACCACCAGCCTGAACCGGTGATACCCCATCCCCCACACCATTACACCCCCACCACCAGCCTGAACCGGTGATACCCCATCCCCCACACCATTACACCCCCCACCACCAGCCTGAACCGATGATGTCCCACCCCCCCACCATTACACCTCCACCACCAGCCTGAACCGGTGATATCCCATCCCCCACACCATTACACCCCCACCACCAGCCTGAACCGGTGATACCCCATCCCCCACACCATTACACCCCCCACCACCAGCCTGAACCGATGATATCCCACCCCCCCACCATTACACCTCCACCACCAGCCTAAACCGGTGATATCCCATCCCCCACACCATTACACCCCCATCACCTGCCTGAACCGGTGATATCCCACCCCCCACACCATTACACCCCCACCACCAGCCTGAACCGGTGATACCCCATCCCCCACACCATTACACCCCCCACCACCAGCCTGAACCGGTGATATCCCATCCCCCACACCATTACACCCCCACCACCAGCCTGAACCGGTGATATCCCATTCCCCACACCATTACACCCCCCACCACCAGCCTGAACCGGTGATATCCCATCCCCCACACCATTACACCCCCACCACCAGCCTGAACCGGTGATATCCAATCCCCCACACCATTACACCCCCACCACCAGCCTGAACCGGTGATACCCCATCCCCCACACCATTACACCCCCACCACCAGCCTGAACCGGTGATATCCCATCCCCCACACCATTACACCCCCACCACCAGCCTGAACCGGTGATACCCCATCCCCCACACCATTACACCTCCACCACCAGCCTGAACTGGTGATATCCCATCCCCCACACCATTACACCCCCACCACCAGCCTGAACCGGTGATCCCCCACACCATTACACCCCCACCACCAGTCTGAACTGGTGATACCCCATCCCCCACACCATTACACCCCCACCACCAGCCTGAACCGGTGATATCCCATCCCCCACACCATTACACCCCCACCACCAGCCTGAACCTGTGATACCCCATCCCCCACACCATTACACCCCCACCACCAGCCTGAACCGGTGATATCCCATCCCCCACACCATTACACCCCCACCACCAGCCTGAACCTGTGATACCCCATCCCCCCCACCATTACACCCCCACCACCAGTCTGAACCGATGATACCCCATCCCCCACACCATTACACCCCCACCACCAGCCTGAACCGGTGATACCCCATCCCCCACACCATTACACCCCCACCACCAGCCTGAACCGGTGATACCCCATCCCCCGCACCATTACACCCCCACCACCAGTCTGAACCGATGATACCCCATTCCCCACACCATTACACCCCCACCACCAGCCTGAACCGGTGATACCCCATCCCCCACACCATTACACCCCCACCACCAGCCTGAACCGGTGATATCCCATCCCCCACACCATTACACCCCCACCACCAGCCTGAACCGGTGATATCCCATCCCCCACACCATTACACCCCCACCACCAGCCTGAACCGGTGATATCCCATGCCCCACACCATTACACCCCCACCACCAGCCTGAACCGGTGATACCCCATCCCCCACACCATTACACCCCCACCACCAGCCTGAACCGGTGATACCCCATCCCCCACACCATTACACCCCCACCACCAGCCTGAACCGGTCATACCCCATCCCCCCCACCATTACACCCCCACCACCAGCCTGAACCGGTGATATCCCACCCCCCCACCATTACACCCCCACCACCAGCCTGAACCGGTGATACCCCATCCCCCACACCATTACACCCCCACCACCAGCCTGAACCGGTCATACCCCATCCCCCCCACCATTACACCCCCACCACCAGCCTGAACCGGTGATATCCCACCCCCCCACCATTACACCCCCCACCACTAGCCTGAACCGGTGATACCCCATCCCCCACACCATTACACCCCCACCACCAGCCTGAACCGGTGATACCCCATCCCCCACACCATTACACCCCCACCACCAGCCTGAACCGGTGATACCCCATCCCCCCACACCATTACACCCCCACCACCAGCCTGAACCGGTGATATCCCATCCCCCACACCATTACACCCCCACCACCAGCCTGAACCGGTGATATCCCATCCCCCACACCATTACACCCCCACCACCAGCCTGAACCGGTGATACCCCATCCCCCACACCATTACACCCCCACCACCAGCCTGAACCGGTCATACCCCATCCCCCACACCATTACACCCCCACCACCAGCCTGAACCGGTGATACCCCATCCCCCACACCATTACACCCCCACCACCAGCCTGAACCGGTCATACCCCATCCCCCACACCATTACACCCCACCACCAGCCTGAACCGGTGATACCTCATCCCCCACACCATTACACCCCCACCACCAGCCTGAACCGGTGATATCCCATCCCCCACACCATTACACCCCCACCACCAGCCTGAACCGGTGATACCCCATCCCCCACACCATTACACCCCCACCACCAGCCTGAACCGGTGATACCCCATCCCCCCACACCATTACACCCCCACCACCAGCCTGAACCGGTGATACCCCATCCCCCCACACCATTACACCTCCACCACCAGCCTGAACCGGTGATATCCCATCCCCCACACCATTACACCCCCCACCACCAGCCTGAACCGGTGATACCCCATCCCCCACACCATTACACCCCCACCACCAGCCTAAACCGGTGATATCCCATCCCCCACACCATTACACCCCCACCACCAGCCTGAACCGGTGATACCCCATCCCCCACACCATTACACCTCCACCACCAGCCTGAACTGGTGATATCCCATCCCCCACACCATTACACCCCCACCACCAGCCTGAACCGGTGATCCCCCACACCATTACACCCCCACCACCAGTCTGAACTGGTGATACCCCATCCCCCACACCATTACACCCCCACCACCAGCCTGAACCGGTGATATCCCATCCCCCACACCATTACACCCCCACCACCAGCCTGAACCTGTGATACCCCATCCCCCACACCATTACACCCCCACCACCAGCCTGAACCGGTGATATCCCATCCCCCACACCATTACACCCCCACCACCAGCCTGAACCTGTGATACCCCATCCCCCCCACCATTACACCCCCACCACCAGTCTGAACCGATGATACCCCATCCCCCACACCATTACACCCCCACCACCAGCCTGAACCGGTGATACCCCATCCCCCACACCATTACACCCCCACCACCAGCCTGAACCGGTGATACCCCATCCCCCGCACCATTACACCCCCACCACCAGTCTGAACCGATGATACCCCATTCCCCACACCATTACACCCCCACCACCAGCCTGAACCGGTGATACCCCATCCCCCACACCATTACACCCCCACCACCAGCCTGAACCGGTGATATCCCATCCCCCACACCATTACACCCCCACCACCAGCCTGAACCGGTGATATCCCATCCCCCACACCATTACACCCCCACCACCAGCCTGAACCGGTGATATCCCATGCCCCACACCATTACACCCCCACCACCAGCCTGAACCGGTGATATCCCATCCCCCACACCATTACACCCCCACCACCAGCCTGAACCAGTGATACCCCATCCCCCACACCATTACACCCCCACCACCAGCCTGAACCGGTGATATCCCATCCCCCACACCATTACACCCCCACCACCAGCCTGAACCAGTGATATCCCATCCCCCACACCATTACACCCCCACCACCAGCCTGAACCGGTGATACCTCATCCCCCACACCATTACACCCCCACCACCAGCCTGAACCGGTGATATCCCATCCCCCACACCATTACACCCCCACCACCAGCCTGAACCAGTGATATCCCATCCCCCACACCATTACACCCCCACCACCAGCCTGAACCGGTGATACCTCATCCCCCACACCATTACACCCCCACCACCAGCCTGAACCAGTGATATCCCATCCCCCACACCATTACACCTCCACCACCAGCCTGAACCGGTGATACCCCATCCCCCACACCATTACACCCCCACCACCAGCCTGAACCGGTGATATCCCATCCCCCACACCATTACACCCCCACCACCAGCCTGAACCGGTGATATCCCATCCCCCCACACCATTACACCTCCACCACCAGCCTGAACCGGTGATATCCCATCCCCCACACCATTACACCCCCCACCACCAGCCTGAACCGGTGATACCCCATCCCCCACACCATTACACCCCCACCACCAGCCTGAACCGGTGATACCCCATCCCCCACACCATTACACCCCCACCACCAGCCTGAACCGGTCATACCCCATCCCCCCCACCATTACACCCCCACCACCAGCCTGAACCGGTGATATCCCACCCCCCCACCATTACACCCCCACCACCAGCCTGAACCGGTGATACCCCATCCCCCACACCATTACACCCCCACCACCAGCCTGAACCGGTCATACCCCATCCCCCCCACCATTACACCCCCACCACCAGCCTGAACCGGTGATATCCCACCCCCCCACCATTACACCCCCCACCACCAGCCTGAACCGGTGATACCCCATCCCCCACACCATTACACCCCCACCACCAGCCTGAACCGGTGATACCCCATCCCCCACACCATTACACCCCCACCACCAGCCTGAACCGGTGATACCCCATCCCCCCACACCATTACACCCCCACCACCAGCCTGAACCGGTGATATCCCATCCCCCACACCATTACACCCCCACCACCAGCCTGAACCGGTGATATCCCATCCCCCACACCATTACACCCCCACCACCAGCCTGAACCGGTGATACCCCATCCCCCACACCATTACACCCCCACCACCAGCCTGAACCGGTCATACCCCATCCCCCACACCATTACACCCCCACCACCAGCCTGAACCGGTGATACCCCATCCCCCACACCATTACACCCCCACCACCAGCCTGAACCGGTCATACCCCATCCCCCACACCATTACACCCCACCACCAGCCTGAACCGGTGATACCTCATCCCCCACACCATTACACCCCCACCACCAGCCTGAACCGGTGATATCCCATCCCCCACACCATTACACCCCCACCACCAGCCTGAACCGGTGATACCCCATCCCCCACACCATTACACCCCCACCACCAGCCTGAACCGGTGATACCCCATCCCCCCACACCATTACACCCCCACCACCAGCCTGAACCGGTGATACCCCATCCCCCCACACCATTACACCTCCACCACCAGCCTGAACCGGTGATATCCCATCCCCCACACCATTACACCCCCCACCACCAGCCTGAACCGGTGATACCCCATCCCCCACACCATTACACCCCCACCACCAGCCTAAACCGGTGATATCCCATCCCCCACACCATTACACCCCCACCACCAGCCTGAACCGGTGATACCCCATCCCCCACACCATTACACCCCCACCACCAGCCTGAACCGGTCATACCCCATCCCCCCCACCATTACACCCCCACCACCAGCCTGAACCGGTGATACCCCATCCCCCACACCATTACACCCCCACCACCAGCCTGAACCGGTCATACCCCATCCCCCACACCATTACACCCCCACCACCAGCCTGAACCGGTGATACCCCATCCCCCACACCATTACACCCCCACCACCAGCCTGAACCGGTCATACCCCATCCCCCACACCATTACACCCCACCACCAGCCTGAACCGGTGATACCTCATCCCCCACACCATTACACCCCCACCACCAGCCTGAACCGGTGATATCCCATCCCCCCACACCATTACACCTCCACCACCAGCCTGAACCGGTGATATCCCATCCCCCACACCATTACACCCCCACCACCAGCCTGAACCGGTGATATCCCATCCCCCACACCATTACACCTCCACCACCAGCCTGAACCGGTGATATCCCATCCCCCCACACCATTACACCTCCACCACCAGCCTGAACCGGTGATATCCCATCCCCCACACCATTACACCCCCACCACCAGCCTGAACCGGTGATATCCCATCCCCCACACCATTACACCCCCACCACCAGCCTGAACCGGTCATACCCCATCCCCCACACCATTACACCCCACCACCAGCCTGAACCGGTGATACCTCATCCCCCACACCATTACACCCCCACCACCAGCCTGAACCGGTGATATCCCATCCCCCCACACCATTACACCTCCACCACCAGCCTGAACCGGTGATATCCCATCCCCCACACCATTACACCCCCACCACCAGCCTGAACCGGTGATATCCCATCCCCCACACCATTACACCCCCACCACCAGCCTGAACCGGTGATATCCCATCCCCCCACACCATTACACCTCCACCACCAGATTGAACCGGTGATATCCCATCCCCCACACCATTACACCCCCACCACCAGCCTGAACCGGTGATATCCCATCCCCCACACCATTACACCCCCACCACCAGCCTGAACCGGTGATATCCCATCCCCCACACCATTACACCTCCACCACCAGCCTGAACCGGTGATATCCCATCCCCCCACACCATTACACCCCCACCACCAGCCTGAACCGGTGATACCCCATCCCCCACACCATTACACCCCCACCACCAGCCTAAACCGGTGATACCCCATCCCCCACACCATTACACCCCCACCACCAGCCTAAACCGGTGATATCCCATCCCCCACACCATTACACCCCCACCACCAGCCTGAACCGGTGATACCCCATCCCCCACACCATTACACCCCCACCACCAGCCTGAACCGGTCATACCCCATCCCCCCCACCATTACACCCCCACCACCAGCCTGAACCGGTGATATCCCACCCCCCCACCATTACACCCCCACCACCAGCCTGAACCGGTGATACCCCATCCCCCACACCATTACACCCCCACCACCAGCCTGAACCAGTGATATCCCATCCCCCACACCATTACACCCCCACCACCAGCCTGAACCGGTGATATCCCATCCCCCACACCATTACACCCCCACCACCAGCCTGAACCGGTGATACCCCATCCCCCACACCATTACACCCCCACCACCAGCCTGAACCGGTCATACCCCATCCCCCCCACCATTACACCCCCACCACCAGCCTGAACCGGTGATATCCCACCCCCCCACCATTACACCCCCACCACCAGCCTGAACCGGTGATACCCCATCCCCCACACCATTACACCCCCACCACCAGCCTGAACCGGTGATATCCCATCCCCCACACCATTACACCCCCACCACCAGCCTGAACCGGTGATACCCCATCCCCCACACCATTACATCCCCACCACCAGCCTGAACCGGTGATACCCCATCCCCCACACCATTACACCCCCACCACCAGCCTGAACCGGTGATATCCCATCCCCCACACCATTACACCCCCACCACCAGCCTGAACCGGTGATACCCCATCCCCCACACCATTACACCCCCACCACCAGCCTGAACTGGTGATACCCCATCCCCCACACCATTACACCCCCACCACCAGCCTGAACCGGTGATACCCCATCCCCCACACCATTACACCCCCACCACCAGCCTGAACTGGTGATACCCCATCCCCCACACCATTACACCCCCACCACCAGCCTGAACCGGTGATATCCCATCCCCCACACCATTACACCCCTACCACCAGCCTGAACCGGTGATACCCCATCCCCCACACCATTACACCCCCACCACCAGCCTGAACCGGTGATACAAGGCAGGATGGATCCATGCGCCAAATTCTGACCCCATCATCTGAATGTCGCAGCTGAAATCCAGACTCATCAGACCAGGCAACGTTTTTTCCAATCTTCTATTGTCCAATGTTGGTGATCCTGTGCCAATTGTATCCTCAGTTTCCTGTTCTTAGCTGACAGGAGTGGCACCCGGTGTGGTCTTCTGCTGCTGTAGCCCATCTGCTTCAAGGTTGGATGTGTTGTGTGTTCAGAGATGGTATTCTGCATACCTCGGATGTAACGAGGGGTTATTTGATTTACTGTCGTCTTTCTATCATCTGGAACCAGTCTGCCCATTCTCCTCTGACCTCAACAAGGCATTTTCCTCCACACAACTGCCGCTCACTGGATATTTTCTCTTTTTCCCACCATTTTCTGTAATCCCGAGAGATGGTTGTGTGTGAAAATCCCAGAAATACTCAGACCGGCCCGTCTGCCACCAACCACCATGCCACGTTCAAAGTCACCCAGATCCCCTTTCTTCCGCATTCTGATGCTCGGATTATACTTCAGCAAGTCGTCTTCACCACGTCTAGATGCCTCAATGCATTGAGTTGCTGCCAAGTGATTGGCCGATTAGCAATTTGTGTGACAAAGCAACTCAACAGGTGTACCTAATAAAGTGGCCGGTGTGTGTAGATTTCTTTATAAATAAGTCCGCATAGAACAGGACTGGTTAGACCTCGGGGGAGGGGCGTACAGCATGATCAAATCAGATCGAATCCGAATAAAATCCTCCCCCGGGAGCCCCGCCTTCTCTGTACAGCGCCCCATAGGAAGCAATTCCAGGAGGCGGCCGTATGCGGGTCATCGCCAGTACTTGCGTAAACGTGCGCACAGACAGAAAGCGGCGCGCAGACAGAAAGCGGCGTGCAGACAGAAAGCGGCGTGCAGACAGAAAACGGCGTGCAGACAGAAAGCGGCGTGCAGACAGAAAGCGGCGTGCAGACAGAAAACGGCGTGCAGACAGAAAACGGCGTGCAGACAGAAAACGGCGTGCAGACAGAAAGCGGCGTGCAGACAGAAAGCGGCGTGCAGACAGAAAGCGGCGTGCAGACAGAAAACGGCGTGCAGACAGAAAGCGGCGTGCAGACAGAAAACGGCGTGCAGACAGAAAGCGGCGTGCAGACAGAAAACAGCGTGCAGACAGAAAACAGCGTGCAGACAGAAAACGGCGTCCAGACAGAAAGCGGCGTGCAGACAGAAAGCGGCGTGCAGACAGAAAACGGCGTGCAGACAGAAAACGGCGTGCAGACAGAAAACGGCGTCCAGACAGAAAGCGGCGTGCAGACAGAAAACGGCGTGCAGACAGAAAACGGCGTGCAGACCTTCTGTAGAGAGTCATTATCTTTCTGCAATCACAGATGTGTTCAGATTCATCGTCTGCTCTGATTGGAAACTACAAGACAAGAAAAGTTCAACGCAATACCACAGAGACCCTGATGGTGGCAGCAAAGTCTAAAAACTGCCAGCGCTGAGATAATTTCAGTTCTAATATTTCGGCTTGTGTTGGTATTTGGGAGTATTTAATGTCCCCCCCCCAGATATATGTGTAGAATTTAGGAAAAGGGCGGCTAATAATATCCAACTCTTTATATTCACCCTGATAATAATGAGGGGGGGGGGGGGGAGGGGGGCATTTCTCTGCAAGCTGTAAGAGAACAATATACTGTAATAGTAGGAAGAATACTGGAATCCAATGTCTTCCATTAGAGAGATCCAGCAAAGCGCAGAGGACGGCGGTCAATCGCCGCTCTATTCGTGTCTTTGAGCGCTTTTCCTGCATTTGCATGCGCAATTTTGGCTTTTTTTTTTTTTTGCGCATTTGTATGCAGCGTTTTTGGCCTTTGACGTTTTTTTTTTATTAGCCAATAGAGAAAACTGTTGCATAATTTTTTGCTGGGTATTTCAGCTTTTTTTTTTTTTTTTTAGCTTTTCCATTAGCTTTTATTTCTTCTTTTATTATTATTCATTTATTATAATGTTTTTTCATTAGGGTAAGGGGTTCGAGTTCAGTTTAGGTTAGGATTAGGAGTTGAGGGTTAGGGTTATTTATTATTATTTTATTTTATTATATTTTATTTATTATTATTATTATTTTTATATGAATAATAATAAATGAATAAATAAATGTCAAATAAATACACAATTAAAAAAAATCATAAATAAAAAAAAAATTCTATAAATTAATTCTAAGTACTGTCACAATAAATAAATAATTAACCCTTAACTTTAACCCTTACCCCTTAAAAAAAATAAAATAATAATAAATAACTAAACATAACCTAACACAAAATAAATTATCATTATTATTATTATATTTATTAATAATGTATTTTTTTGTTTGAGTCTGGGTGTTTATTGGTTTATTATTATTATTATTATTAATAATAATAATGTTTTTAATATTTTTTAAGGTTAACCCCTTCCCGTCCACACTATAGCCGAATGACGGCTACAACGCGGACCTACATTGCTGAGAGGTCATCAATAGACGTGCTGCCCTTTGCACGCTCCCCGCGCTGTGATCACCGAGTCAATGAGACTCGGGTGATCACCAATCGGAGTAAGGGGCCACTGTCAGCCAATGACAGCTGATCACAAGATGTAAACAGAAGATCGGAAATCGTTTTCTTTTTCTCCTCACACTGATCACCGGCTTCTGTGAAAGGGACATCGGTCCCGAAGAGGAAGAGGTGCAGCCACCTCAAACTGTGCCCACCAGTGCCGCCTGCCAGTGCCACCTGCCAGTGCACACCAGTGCATATCAGTGCCACCTATCAATGCCCACCAGTGCCACCTATCAATACCCACTAGTGCTGCCAATCAGTGCCTCATCAGTGCCACCTAGCAGTGCTGCCTATCAGTGTAACCTACCAGTGCTCATCACTGCCACCCATCAGTGCCCATCACTGCCACCTATCAGTGCCCATCAGTGCCAGCTCTCAGTGCCACCTTTCAGTGCCCTTCAGTGCCACCTATCAATGCCTTTCAGTGCCACCTATCAATACCCATCAGTGCAACCTCTAAGTGCCACCTATCAGTGCCCACCAGTGCCACCTATCAGTGCCTTTCAGTGCCACCTATCAATACCCATCAGTGCCCACCAGTGCCACCTATCAGTGCCGCCTTATTAGTGCCCATCAGTGCAGCCTATCGGTGCCCATCGGTGCCACCTATTAATGCCATTCAGTGCAGCCTATTAGTGCCCATCAGTGCAGCCTATCGGTGCCCGTCAGTGCCACCTATTAATGCCATTCAGTGCAGCCTATTAGTGCCCATCAGTGCAGCCTCATCAGCGTACATCAATGAAAGAGAAAAATTACCTGTTTGCAAAATTTTACAACAAAATATAAAACTGTTTGTTTTTGTTATTTTCCAAATTTTTCACAAAAAATAAAAATCCCAGAGGTGATCAAAAACCACCAAAAGAAAGCTCTATTTGTAAGAAAAAAAAATGATAAAAACTTCATAAAGGTACAGTGTTGCATGACCGCGCAATTGTCATTCAAAGTGCGACAGCGATGAAAGCTGAAAATTGGTCTGGGCAGGAGGGGGGGTTGGTTTAAGTGCCCGGTAAGCAAGTGGATAATTATTATTTATCAATGTATTATTACATATTATTCATTTATTTTACTTATTTATGATGATTTTTAGTTATTTATTTAGTTATATATTATTACTATTACGCAGAAACGCGCAAAAACTGCCGGTTTCCATTCATTTCTATGGGAATACAAACGTGCCAAAAGTCGCCCGATTTGAGCGACAAAAAAAAAAGCTCCAGAACTTGTTTGAGCTTCAGGTGTTTGGCTTCAGGTGACTTGCAGTGGAAATGTGAACTGTCCCTATAGAGAATAATTGATTTTTTTTTCTCCTCCAGTGTTTTTGAGCTTCAAGTAGATAATCGCTCAGGTGTGAATGGGGCCTATGACTGGTAATTATCCAGACATAGACTGGGCAGAGGGAACCACGCATTCGTCTGAGGTTCGCCAGTTCCTAAATGTCTTGCAGGACAATTTTATGGTTCAGATGGTAGATGCACCAACTAGAAATAAAGCGGTACTGGATCTACTGATGTGGAAATACGGGACAATTTGGGAAACAGCGATCACAGGTCAATTGGCTTTAGTATAAATCACACAAATAGGAAGCATAAGAGGAATACAAAGACACTGAATTTTAAAAGAGCCAACTTCCCTAAACTACAAACCTTGCTATAAGGAACAAATTTGGATAAAATATTAGGAACAAATAACATGGAGGAGAGATGGGTTTGCTTTAAGAGCATATTAAATAAGGGCATTAGCCAATGTATCCCATTGGGTAAGAAATTGAAAAGAGCGAACAAAAGTCCTGGATGGCTTAACTCCAATGTGAAAATGCATATAAAAGCAAAGGAGAAGGCCTTCAAAAAATACAAGGTTGAGGGATCATCATCAGCATTCAGACATTTTAAGGAATGCAACAAGAAATGTAAGGGTGCAATTAGGACAGTTAAGATAGAACACGAAAGACACATAGTGGAGGAGAGCAAAAAAAATCCCAAGAAATTCTTTAAGTATGTAAACAGTAAAAAAGGGAGGACAGACCTTATTGGCCCCATAAAGAATGAGGAAGGACATCTGGTTACAAAGGATGGGGAGATGGCGAAGGTATAGAATTTATTCTTCTCCTCAGTCTTCACGAGGGAATCGGGGGGCTTCAGTAACCAAAACTGCAGTGTTTATCCTCAGGACACAACACAGGAAGCACCTCCATGGTTAACAGAGGACGGAATTAAAATTACACTTGAGAAACTTAACATTAATAAATCACCGGGACCAGATGGCTTGCACCCGAGGGTACTTAGGGAACTCAGTCAAGTAATTGCCAGATCATTGTTCTTAATTTTTACTGACAATCTACTGACTGGAATGGTACCAGCTGATTGGAGAAAAGCCAATGTAGCACCAATATTGAAAAAGGGCCCAAAATACATCCCTGGGAATTACAGACTAGTTAGCCTAACATCAATAGTATGTAAACTCTTGGAGGGGATGATAAGGGACTATATACAAGATTTTACTAATAAGAACGGTATCATTAGCAGTAATCAGCATGGATTCATGAAGAATCGTTCTTGCCAAACCAATCTATTAACCTTCTATGAGGAGGTGAGTTGCCATCTAGATAAAGGAAGGCCCGTAGACGTGGTGTATCTGGATTTTGCAAAAGCATTTGACACAGTTCTCCATAAACGTTTACTGTACAAAATAAGGTGCGTTGGCATGGACCATAGGGTGAGTACATGGATTGAAAACTGGCTACAAGGGCGAGTTCAGAGGGTGGTGATAAATGGGGAGTACTCAGAATGGTCAGGGGTGGGTAGTGGGGTTCCCCAGGGTTCTGTGCTGGGACCAATCCTATTTAATTTGTTTATAAACGATCTGGAGGATGGGATAAACAGTTCAATCTCTGTATTTGCAGACGATACTAAGCTAAGCAGGGCAATAACTTCTCCGCAGGATGTGGAAATCTTGCAAAAAGACCTGAACAAATTAATGGGGGAGGGGCAACTACATGGCAAATGAGGTTTAATGTGGAAAAATGTAAAATAATGCATTTGGGTGGCAAAAATCTGAATGCAATCTATAGACTGGGGGGAGAACCTCTGGGGGGATCTAGGATGGAAAAGGACCTGGGGGTCCTAGTAGATGATAGGCTCAGCAATGGCATGCAATGCCAAGCTGCTGCTAACAAAGCAAACAGAATATTGGCATTAAAAAGGGGATCAACTCCAGAGATAAAACGATAATTCTCCCGCTCTACAAGACTCTGGTCCGGCCGCACCTGGAGTATGCTGTCCAGTTCTGGGCACCAGTCCTCAGGAAGGATGTACTGGAAATGGAGCGAGTACAAAGAAGGGCAACAAAGCTAATAAAGGGTCTGGAGGATCTTAGTTATGAGGAAAGGTTGTGAGCTCTGAACTTATTCTCTCTGGAGAAGACGCTTGAGAGGGGATATGATTTCAATATACAAATACCGGACTGGTGACCCCACAATAGGGAGAAAACTCTTCCACGGAAGGGAGTTTAACAAGACTCGTGGCCACTCATTAAAATTAGAAGAAAAGAGGTTTAACCTTAAACTACGTAGAGGGTTCTTTACTGTAAGAGCGGCAAGGATGTGGAATTCCCTTCCACAGGCGGTGGTCTCAGCGGGGAGCATTGATAGCTTCAAGAAACTATTAGATAATCACCTGAATGACCGCAATATACAGGGATATACAATGTAATACTGACACATAATCACACACATAGGTTGGACTTGATGGACTTGTGTCTTTTTTCAACTCACCTTCTATGTAACTATGTAACACACCACAGCGCATGCGGAGATGAAGGTTGTGTGTGTTGGTGAGGTGATATTGTGAATGGCACCCTAATGTATGCATAAAAGTCGCTGATCGCCACCATTACTGGTAAAAATAAACAAATAAATAAATCTATCCCATAGTTTGTAGACGCGATAACTTTTGCGCAAATCAATCAATAATGATTATTGGGATTTTTTTTTTGCCAAAAATATGCAGCAGGATACATATTGGCCTAAACTGATGAAGACATTTGGTTTTTAATTTTTTTTTTTTATTGGATGTGTTTTAATCGCAGAAAGTTAAAATGTTTTTTTTGTTTTTTTTTTTAATTGTCGTTTTTTTTTTTTTTTTTTTTGGTTTATAGCGCAAAAAATAAAAACCACAGACTTGATCAAATAATCGAATGCCACCAAAAGAAAGCTCTATTTGCGGGGGGGAAAAAAGGACAAAAATTCTACTTGGGTACAGCGTCGCAGGAACCGCGCAATTGTCAGTTAAAGCGACGCAGTGCCGCATCGCAAACAATGGCCTGGTCAAGGAGGAGGGGTAAATCTTCCAGAGCTGAAGTGGTTAAATCAACATTGGTTCAAAATAAAGCAAGAGCGAAAATGGGATTTTGTTTTTTTTTTTTTTTAGAGAATTCTTACAGAATAAACGTACAGCCACATGTATGAATAAAAGCCGTCATTTTATTACATCATCATGTTAAAAATAAATTGGGGTGCAATCCCCTTAAAAACCGTACACAATGGCAAAAAACAGCAGCGACATACACAGCCCCTCCCCCCCCCC